>NW_015151124.1:55391-68178 GCF_000732505.1 Cyprinodon variegatus
TTCAGATAAAAAATAAAAATATATATATACATATATTAAAATATTCAAAATAATACATTTTTCATTGCATCAAATTAACACATTAATTGCATTACTAGTGCTTAAGGCAAATTCAAATTTTAAAAAGGAAGTAATTATGCTAATATTGTGAAATACAAAAAAAAAAGCCCCTAAAATTATAAGTGTATGTGCTAACTCTCAATTACAGATAAAAAGAGAAACTCCTTTAAATCAAGTTTTACAGATTTTAAGCACCAAAATCATCCTAACCTAAATCATCAGGTCCCTTTTAAAAGAAGAAGTGCTGTGTGCAATCATCCAGTCCCTGTTATAAGGATTTTAAGGCTGAGGGTGTGATCTCTCCACCTGGGAAAATCTTTAAAAGAGCCGCCTCGATAGAAAACAGGTGCTCGTCCTCCACCTCTGGACAGGACAGCCTCATAAACTCTGCCAGCCGGAGCAGATATTCAACGTTGTGTCCTGTTTTCCCTCTGGAAACCGCAATCTGGGCTGCGATCTCCACGTCCGAGGCCGGACCCAGGTAGATGGGGTTGTCTGATGTGGCGATGTAGACGAGTGCCAGCAGAGAACTGTGGCTCTTCTCTTTAGGAAGAAACTCAACTACTTCTGTGGTGTATCCCCCCAACAGAACCTCTCTGACATTGAGGTACTGAAGGGACTCCTCCATGTGGGACTTAGTCACTTCATAGGCAACACCCCATGTGCAGGCCTGGGGTTAAGAAAACAGCAGTGTCAGCAGCAGAGAAGCTAGAACAAATACAACCCACTATAACCTGATAGATTAAGGAATCCAGATTTATTATTCTGTAACGTTGGCAATAAAGAAAAATAAATGAATATAACAAGAAATAGATTTTAGGATGTAAAAACATATATATCAATGCAGTTTATTTGTACTCAGCCCTGTTTACTTGAACAACACCAACAGAATCCCTACCATATTGATGGAAAATTCATAAAAATACAGTGTACTCAACATAATTAACTTAATTTGCATTCTCATAACAAAAGGGAAAAAACAAATAGTAATACTTACATCATTTATTCTGTTGAAAGAATAAATTGTATTGTATTACTCATATATAGGAAGTGTTAAAAGTACACATTAATAGCCACTATGGGGGTAACACAGCAATATTTTATAGGTTTGCGGATTTAAGCTCCATTGAGTGCAAGCTGAAATATAACCAGAGGAGCAGCCAAGAGGGCCATAGTAACTCTGTAGGAGCTAAAGAGATCCACTACTCAGGTGGAAAAAGAATAGAACATTGCAAAACTGAATGCCACTTTTGGCCAGAAGCTATAAAAACATTATTTTTTTAGGGCATGCTGTATGGAAGGAGGTGTTCTGATCAGATGGGTCCCAAATTAAACTGTTTTAGCCCTCGAGAAATCTGTAACATCATGTGGTTAATGCAATGTGGTTCAATAAAGTGTTAAAAAAGGGCCAAGTAAAACATTTTATATTAGTAAAAGAAAGAAATGAAAAAGGAAAAAAATATAATAACAAATTTTCAATAATGTACCAGTTTTTGTTGGTCTATCTTGTAAAATATAAAGCTAATAAAAAAAAAAAATTAAAGCTTACCTCCTGATCCTCTATTAGTGTAACAACTCTGCCTGGCTGAAAAGCAAAGACAAATACAATTAGATATTTTATAACACACTGCAATACATACAAATATATATACATATATAAAATTAAAAAAAGTGCATATGTGTTGAAGAAAACCAGAGCAAAGGACTAACCTTTTCCTTATCCCCTCTATGGAAATCATCTCCATGCCAAAATCGCCTTTTGTATCCTTTAATGTAACCAACTTTCCTTCTTTTATAAGAAAAATCTGGTTTCCAAACTAAAGATCCATATCCAAAGATCCAAAGGCTGTTTTTTTCATGTACAATATCCCGCGGTTTCATTCTGAGCAATGTTCTTTTTAAAAATCACAGAAGAAAAAAAAAAGACCTTTAGGAGTACAACTGTCTTCAGGTAGCTTCCTCCCTTTAACTCTTCTTATTTAGTTGTGTCTCTGCTATCAACTACACCTCATTGCTCATGTTATAGAATTGCTGATCCTACAATCGATCCTTTCCTCATCAGCATACTGAAACCGCGGCCTTTATTTTTTAAGCAGACTGTCCTCTAAAGTAAACTTGTAGGAACTGTCTGTTTCTTCCCTGAGCAAAGCATAAAAAATAACACGTGGACTTGTTGTGCAGTGACTAAGGCGGCATGGGCTCAGCCAATCAAATAACATAGTGGGCGGGCTTTAAAGAATGTTAGCCTATCAAAATTGAGCAGAGATGAACTCCAAGTTCATTGGTTTGGAAAACATTAAAATTGCACAAGGAAAATCAAATTTCAGGTTTAAATTTAGGCGACAAAAATGTTTCAGGTATTCCATCCACATAATCTTAATTTTAAATAATTGCGCTATAGATATTATTACATTTACTATAAATGTTTATTCACATTTTGAGAAAGAAACATTTGCTTTTATTGTTTTTTTACTTTCATTTGTGAACCATTTGATGACATCCTGCATCCTAGAAGTGTCAAACAGGAAACCCAAGCAGCTAATCACATTACCTATAAATAGTTGGGACTGATATATCCGTGCTCTCTAAAGCTCATTAGGTGTCTGCATCAATCCGTCTAACCTCATTGTCCTCATGCAGACTGATACATGTCACATTTCTCCTCTGTTTGTCCCTGTCTGTGACATCTTCAGAACTGTAAGGGAATGAAATACAAATCCTGCCCCCAAGTGGTTAGAAAGGCCTCAGGTATAGTCTACTCTTTAAAAAGAAAGCGTTAAATCTGCATTTAGAGCAGCATTTACAGGTTTCTGCTTGCTTAAAGTTGATGGAAGATTGAGGCAGCTTAAATAAAAAGTTTCTGTTTGTCAGGCTGAGGGCTAAAAAGTGCCTGACAACCTCACTATAGGAGTTTAAAAACATCTAAATGAAGCTTCCATTGCAAACGTCTGAATATCAGGCTGAACATTTCAGATAAATCCATCTTCTAATGTTAATCCATTCATTCAGAGGGGGGAAAGAATTGTGTGAAAAATTATCCCTTTAAAGGAAATGTAAGTAAAGTATATATTCTGAAAGTATACTGTGGCTTGTGAGGTCACACTGAGGAATATGCATGTGTAAATTGTGATTTTCTTTGTACAATAATTATTGTTTGCTGATCATTTTTTTTAAATGTGTGTCTAAAATTGTCTGTTTGAAATTAATTTATTGATTCAAAATGTAGTTTGCTCAAATCTACATACAATTGTATTGAAATTCTGTACGTTTTCTGGAAAAGACAATAAACTCTCCAGCTGGGATTGTAAACAAAGAATAAATATGTGGAAAAAGCGGCTTGTTTTTTCTCATTTGGGCGTGAGGAATGAATTCTATCATACATCAGGTAAATTGTTGATAAAAAATCTGGTTTCCTTCTTAAGAAAAATGCCTAGTTTGCATCCAGATAGTTATGAAGATATAACCAAATTAATATGGATATTTTTTGACAATCACAAAATTCACGTTCCTGTCTGATAATTACAGCTAAAGAAAACAGTAGGAGACCCATAACTCAAAGAATCTGAGTTATGGGTCTCCTGCTGTTTCAGAATCCCCCTCTCTTGTCTATGTATATATTGCATAAACATGGAAAATATAGCTTAAAATAAGAAAAAAAAATCTTGTGAAATATTTTAGGATTACACTGTATAGAGAAAATACAGTTAAATTAGGAAACATAAGGTTTTCTCCCTTAATTCAATAGATTGTTTAAAAATGGGGTTTGATGAACAGACATGCTTTTAGAGTGTTGAGCACTGCACTGGTCACATGTGCCCGACTTATTTTAAAGTTATGGAAGGACCCCCTTACCCCAACAATTAAAATGTGGACCGAGAAAATGACTGAAAATGTCGCTTGTGAAAAAATGTTGGGAAGAATACATTCTAATAATGAAGCAGTCATGCAACAATGGGACAGTTTTTGCACCTATATGTCAACAAATCTATTTGGATTTTAAGGCAGCAAAACAAAGATTTGCACTAAACCTCACTGTTTTATTCTTTGTTATTTTATTGTAATGTTTTTTTTTTATGTTTTAAAAATTGAAAAATTCAATAAAAACTTGAATTACAAAAATAAAATGGGGTTTGATAATCAAAAGTTGACTATTTTTAGAGAGTCAACAATAATAAAACTGGATTAATATTGTTGCAAATCTTTACCAGGGTTGCTGATAAATATTGGTATACGTACTCCCTCCTCAGTTTTCTTTTTTGCAGATTATGACTGATGTGAAGAGTAAGAAATATACAGGTCAAGCAGCTGCTCAGTTAAGCAGTAAAGCATCAAGACCCTACGGTCCTTTTATTTTCACATACAAACCTTTTAAGTATATATATTCATTTGAATATTTTCATTTACAATCCTGTCCACTGAATGAATGCTTGCACATTGTTTTCACATCAAACTGAAACAGACGTCACCATAGACACAGTATGAGAAAAGCTATGAGGGCGAACATTAACGCATCTTTCGGGTCAGCTGACACAGACGGAGCTTACAGATGATTTAATTTATAATCTCTACTTCGACCACAAGAAAACTCACTGACAACCGACAAACAAACAGTGTACCAGATATGTGTTCTGCATGTCTTTTTTATAGCAAAATAAAAAATATAATAATAATAATAATAATAATAATAATAATAATACAATTAAACACCAAAAAAAAAAACAAATTAGCCTTTTTGGTGGCATCAACTTAAAACACAACTAATCTCAACATATAAATATACATTATATACAAAACAATCCTATAAAACGTAAAACGATCAGTGCTTCATATAATTAAATTACTACTGAAATACTAATCTTACAAAATAACATTATTGGTTCAGTATTTTCCACTGAAGGCGTCCTTGGTGTGATAGTCACTTCACGTGTGTCTTTGTCTTTATCAGGGCGAACTTGCATAAAACAGACATGTAGGTCCTTGCATCGTCTTTTAGTGTTTTTTTCCTGTTTTTCTTTCTTTTTTTTGCATCTTTTGATTGTTTATGGTTACCTTAAAGATGCTGTGCAAAGAATTTGAGATAAGGCAGGGCAAAAATTGTTTTCTGACATACACACAAATATATATTTAAGGCTTTTGTGATCATACATTCTTTATCAAAAACGATTTGCTTTACAGAAATCCTAAATAAACCCCTAAAAATGAACCGTTTTCAGTAGTATTTTTTTTTTGTGTCCACTTTTTGTTTGCATAGTACAGTGCAGGTCACAAAGAATAGAAATAAGCCTGACTCGTGCTACATCTGATTTGAGAGAACAGTTCTCCTGTCCCAACCAGCACAGAAACAGTGACTTCTTGTTGTTCTTGCCCAGGCGTTGAGCTGGTCGAAGAGGTCAGGGGGGCTGATTTGCGACGGTCAAAGGTGGATCGGTGGGCTTTGATTTTTCTCGCTTCAGTCTGTACATTCTCAAAGGATTATTAGCTTCAGTTCAGTTATAGTCAGACAGCACATCCAGTTATCAAGTTTTCAACAGCAGCAACTTGCTTTTTAAATAAATCCAAGTCTCTTTACACGTGTAAACAGTCCTCAAGGGATCCAATCTTCACAATGAGAAACACGTTCTGATTATTATACCTGGAAGAGAACAGAAAAGATCAGCATTAATCTCAGTTATCACATTCAAACATATCTTATCAACATGTGATTACCTATTTTAGAATATCAGTGGGTTCCTAAAAAGTTTAAAAATGTAAGAATAAATTTTTTTTCTAGTACCCTTGACAAAGAGGTATGGCAGTTACATACATATTAGGGCTACAACTAACGATTATTTTGCAAATTGATTAATTATTTTAACTTAAATGCAAAATGTTTACATATATTATTTTACAATTTTGGTATAACTGTTGCTCAAGGTGGGTTGCTGTGTTAGTATGAAATGTTTTAGAGTCTCTACACTCCATTTAACAATTAATCGAATACTAAATTAGTTGACGATTATTTCAATAATTAATTAATCATGGTTACTATGATTGTTTAAACCTTAAAAAAGGATATATATATATATATATATATATATATATATATAGTGTTGTGTGAAGATTCTTGAGTCAGGGATGCTTTGGGGAGCCTTGCCGTCTGCTAGCGTTGGCCCTCTGTGTTTTCTCAAGTCCAAAATTAGCGCAGCCGTTTTAAAAGCACTTCATGTTTCCTTTTGCTGACAAGCTTTAAAGGATGCTTATTTCCTTTTCTTGCAGGACTTGGCTCTACCAGCTGGATTCATGACCATTGATTCATTGTTTTCTATATGTCTGACTGGAACCTAAACTCCTCAAAGAGTTTATTGTAATTTTCCAAAAGACGATAAGAGACACCAGACAAGCGCCTTAAGGAATAGCTGCAGGCTAACGACGAAGCTATCTGGACTTCTTTAACACATCAACCAAAAGCAGATCTCCCCCATGCAATGCTGCACCTCTAAGGAACTTCATGCAAAAGAATCCTAGACTAGCTGCTAGCTTTAGTCATCAAAATGAACAGAAATAAACGTCTATGAATGATATATGAAGCAAACTTGCTGAAATGAAGTACTAAAAAAATGAAACTTTTGACAACAATCTGATTCATTGCGTATCATCAGTATGTTGGGCAAAGGCTTACCTCAGTTGCAATGATGCATTCTTGTTTCTCTTCTCCTATTACGAAGACAGACTGATAGACTGACTCTTTAGAGGAAGAGATTGTTGATATTCTACAGTTGGGACGTTCACTGTGAAACACAAGATGCATGAAATAAATAAATAAATTTTTAAATGGTCATAACAACATGCAGTAAAGATGACCTGCATTCGCTAAATCATGCCCTAATATCACAACTTTATTTATCAACCAAGTACCAAAATAGCTTTATTAATGTGTATAAATACTCATAGTATTGGGTAGATCTCTTGCATTGCCCCCCATTTAAATTGATTTTGGTTCTCGCCCATTTTGGCCAATCAAGTCTACTGAATTGTAACACATAAGAATCCCTGCTAAACCAAAATGACAAATCAGCACCCTACTGTTAGCAAATATAATTGCAAAATGACTTTAAATTATTAACAAATTATTGACAAAGCGGGTTCCTTCTGCAGCAGTTGAAAAAGTTGGGTTGGGAAAAATAAGAGTAGAATATGGCGAAGGGTTGAAATGATCTGCACCTATTTGGATCTTCCTTTCTGCTTACCTGTACATCCTACTTAAATCCTTGTTTTCTTCTAAAGTCTTTTCACAGTTTTCATCTTTTCCCAGAAGGGACAGTTCATCCTTGTACCTCATGGAGGATTTGTAGTCCAGCGGAAAGCTGTTGATGTATTTATAGTTAAACTTTTCAGTGGGACAGTCCACTTCCAGACCAACCGTCTTGTTATTGTTCTTTAGCTCAACAGAAGAAATAAGATTCTCCTTCTGAAAGTTTGTCCTTGAGAGGTTGTTTCTCTTAGACTCAGGCCCATTCTCTTTCTGCTTTTTTCTGTTGCACACTACCACCACTGCTATGCAGAGAAACACCAGAACCGTAACCAGGCCAACACCCAAGCCCACAGCAGCTAAGTTCAGGCTTGGGGTGTTTGCCTGGTGCTTGTCGCTGTCCTGGCATTGGGGGCCACTGTATGGCGCAGCACAGATGCAGGTGGGTTTGCCTGTTGCTCCATAGATGCAGGTTCCACCATTGAGGCAGGGCAGAGAGGCGCAGCGTTTCGTGGGCCTGTCACAGTGCCGTCCAAAGTAGCCCGGAGGGCAGATGCAGGTGTAGTCATTGATGCGGTCTATGCAGGTCGAGCCGTTCGCACATGGATTCCTGGCACATTCATCTATGTTTATCTCACAGCGCAGCCCTGAGAAACCTGAGCGACACCTGCACACTCTGAGGTTACCCTGGACCACACAATGTCCCCCTAAAGACACAAACAAACCAGCAAAGGAAATTGTCTTAATTGCAAGCATTGAGAAACTGTACTGGCATACAATCTTTGGCCCTGGTTCTGGCCCTAAATGTTTGCACCACATGTTCTCACTTTAACTGGAAGTTTCTGGTGACAAAAATAGGATTTTAAAAGTCTTTTCAGAAACCCAGATTTCAAAATCTCAACCTGGCTTTTTGTTAGAAATCACTGAGCAGTTCTGTCAGTTATTCCACACCTGTTTCTATTTGCCTTTTTTTATGAATTTTAGATGAACAGACCATGACTATGAACATGGGTAGGATTTTTTTTTATTTGTGTTCAAATGTACTAATTGTTAAGGGGTTAGGATGGGTATTGGAGTGTTTTCAAAGGGATCCACAACAAAGAAGATGGAGATAAAACATTATTGTTTAAGCAGCCTGAATAGTTATTGTGATTTTCCTTTTTAGACTTTATAAACTTTGACATTGTTGTTACAAATAGAAGATTTATTGGTGCTTTTTTACATTGTTTTTTTATGTTGTTGTTGTTCATATGCATTTAAACTTAAAAGAAGTATCTCTATCCATTTACCTTTTTTCTGGCGGTTACTAACTTAAAATACATGTTTAATGCCCTATCAAGGCAAATTAACTTTTCTTTTCAGTAACAGTTTTTATCCCCTGTTATTAAAACTAGTTTAAAAAAAAAATCACAGTTTTCCAAAAGATAAAGATATTTTTATATACTGTATATCTTCATTTTTAATTATTTTGATGCAATTTTACAAAATTCTGCAACTATTTTCTTAAAAAACATTTATAATAGAATAGTAAAGTTATTTTATAACATCTAAAGAACAAAACGATTAAATTAGTGGAACTGCCAACATCCGACAGCTACAGGCTCAATTAATTCACCTACATATTTGAAATACAGGACAAATCTACTTAGACACTCTATACTCTAGAATAAAAATAGAGATATTTAAATATCTAAAACTGCCATTTATTTGTTAGAATTTAAGGAAAAACACTTATTGTTATGTAAGGAGAAGATTAAAGTTATAAATGATATTCATAAAAATGTGTAAGAAAATAAAATATACTGTTACATTAAAGTTCAATCTCCATCTTTAAAGTTGTGTCAAAGGGAGCCAAAGAGGAGCAAATTTCAATTTGTACACAGAGGTTAAAAATGATCAGGATAATTGTAGATCGACGTTATTTACTGAGTATTTTTGGTGTCTAAGGGACCCAGCTGTGTAGCAGAAAATGAAGGGTTATGTTTCTAGTAATGCAGTCAGTCAGCTGATGTTTTACCGTTGGCACATTGCAGCATGGTACATTTATCCACTTTCTTCTCGCAGTTGAGTCCAGTGTATCCAGGTGGACACTCGCATATGTAACTCCGCCCGTTGTCCCTCTCTTTGCACTTTCCACCTTGGAAGCAAGGCCTGTCCGCACAAGTCGGTATCTGGTGTTCACAGCGTGGCCCTTCAAACCCATTTGGGCATATGCATGTGTAGCCTGTGTCTGAGTCCTGTAGGAAAAAAAGAACACTTTAATTCTAAAAATTGAGGTGTCAAATGTTTTTTTTTCTTTTTTATTGTACATTGCCCTAACGAACTCTATTCTTCTTGTTCTGACTCTGAATTCTATTTCCAGTACACAGTCTGTGAACTGGGTCATCGACGGACTTGACAATCGATAGCATCCTCCTGGAGCTGCAGATAGACCAAGGCGAAAACAAAAACAGGAAAGCCTGTGTTGTGGGAAAGGAGAGCGAGTGACTTCCGGACTCACCTCGCAGCGGCCTCCGTTGTGGCAGGGCTTGCTGTCACACTCCCTGACCTCTAAGTCACAGTTCTTTCCGGCAAAGCCTGGCAGGCAGGCGCAGGTGTAATGACCCTCTCCTGTGTTCATGCACGTGGCCCCGTTGGCACAGGGTTTGTGATTGGTGCAGTAGTTCAGGTCTGCAAACAAAAAGGGGAATGGACATGTCAGGCCTCTTTGCTTTATCTTAAACATCCAGCTTCCTGTTGCTTTTGAAAGAAACAAGCACCTTGGTCACAAAAGATGCCTCCCCAGCCCTCTTTGCAGGTGCACTGATTCGGCTTTTCGCAGGTACCATGTTTACAGAACCGGTGGAGTTTACACTCATCACAAAAGCGTCCCTGCCAGCCGTCTTTGCATCTGTTCACACATAAAACATGACAGTTGGTTCAAGCATAAAGTCAAACTCACACACAAACAAAGCTCAAAGGAACACATAAAGAAAGAGCAATATGATTGAACAGAAACATGCACCTGTTACTAGATTATTAGATTCAAAGTGTAGAAAACAGTGTCAAACTTCAAAGTGCTCTGGATCATGACATTTACTTTATCATCCTTAAAACTTACATGCATTCTCCTGGTGTTTTGCAGATCCCAGTACTTTCATTGCAGCCTTCAAGGCAGATGGCTGAAAATAATAATAAATCATGATCAGAATCAGTACCAGAAACTCCTTTTCTGGATATTTGATCCAAAAAAAAAATAAAAAATAGTTTCTCAATATTTTTAAGGCATTTAGATACAAATATTATTAACAAGCATTTAATCACCTCATAAGTTCCCCTTTGTTTTTATATCTGACTCTTTGGTTAAATTATACTGTTAGATCTGTGCTGTACTGATTTCGTGAGGCTTTTGTGCTCTTTAAGCACAGCAGATGCCTGTTAGAGGGACAGCTGCACCCATTGTTTCCAGAGGACGGTTCGAACCCCGTTTGCAGCTGCTGCCCCGAGCCGCCTTAACAAAAGAAACCCTCAATTTAGTGGCGTGTGGCGTCCGATAATGCCGCGATTAACCCCAGCGCGTGCTGCTGCTGATTAGAACGCACGCGCCCAGAGAGAAAGTTAAACTAAGGCTGTAAAGGCAGTGGAGTGTTAATTGAGCTCAGAATTAGCCATTCCTTGTAAAGGAAAAGCTTCACAAATCTTAAACTATTTATAGGTTAAACTTTTTTACACTTCATGAGAAGGTCTTAATGCTTTATTCTGTTTGAATTTTTCAAGTGGCAGGAGCATGGAAGTTTTGTGGGACATAGTTTTATTTATTTATTATCATGATTTTGATAAACAGACTGTTTTAGGAAAGCCTTAAGTATAAAAGTGACTCTCACCCTACTGTATGCATTTGTTAAAGAAAGTTGTGCAGGTATAGAGCACCCAAACTGGCTCTATCCCATAGGATAATCCTCCTAAATCCGGTCCTGAGGGGAATAATCCTGTTTTGATCAGTTTTAGTAAAATATCTAAATTGTTTTTGAAAACAAAAAACAAAAAAAAACAGCTCTTTAACTCAGTGCCATTACATAAACTTGAAATCAGAAACCTTCTAGTGATGCATGATCATATTAAAGTGCATTTCACAACACAGGTCTACTGCCTGTTGATGAAACATATAAATAAACAATAAAAAAAAGTTGTTTTAGGAGCCGGTGCCATCTTCTTACATAAGGTGGCTCTCTGCCTCACCTGAACAGAGCTATAACAGCTCATTAAGGTCTCTTATTTGTAGTTGAATTAGAATTTAGAGGATACTTAAATGGTCTCACTAGTAAAAGTCAGACGAGGCATCTTTACAATGATGAACAAATTAAGACAAACAGTTTGAAATATAAAAAAGATAAACCCCTACAGGTTATATTATTGTAATAGCAAATCTACCACCTTATTTAAGCCTATCATTCCCTATAACCAGACTCAGGACAACCAACACAAGCCAATGAAAGTCTACTGCTTACCTTCTTGGCAGTATTCTCCCTTCCATCCAGGAAGGCAGCTTATGTCCCCATCAGTCGTGCAGGTGAAGTGTCCGAAATGGTCGTCTCTTGGAGTGCATATTTTGGAGCAGGTGGCTCCATAATAATTTTCTTTGCAGACGATTCGGTATGAGTACCTTAGCTCTGTCTGCGTCCCCATCCCTGTCTGCACATCCTGGGACCACTCAGGCCCTATTGCCAGCTGGCTTTGGATGGCAAAGGAGCTGATTAAAAATTCAGGGTTGCTGGAATCTGGAGATAAAAGAAAAATAATAACTCAGTTTTCAGCTTATTTAAAAAGGGAAATCTATCTGAACACTGGCTTTCCAATTTCTTTTATCAATGTTTGTCTAAAATCCATTATATATGATGTGAGATCCATTATTTTTGTTAAAGGTTAGTTTTAATACTGAAATGTAAAGTTTGATGCATAAATTAATCCTAGTGTAGATGTTTCATATAAATGAAACTCATATAAATTTAGAAACCCTGCCTTTGTCTCCCTCTAGCGGTACAAATCAGCAAGCACTTCTTTACCTCCGGGCTGCTCCGCTGCAGGAGAATACCAAGCTTCAACAGTCATCGAGAAAGCACCCTAAGAAAATACATAATTAAAAAGTCACCATTAGAAAAGAAATGGAAATTGGCAAACATGTCATTGTATATGTCTATTTATCAATAATCAATTCAAACATTTTCTTTATTTTTATACCTGGAAGTGAGGTGAAGGTTTTAAATAGAAATCATTATGAATACACGCACTTTTAAAGTTTATCAATAGACATGGTTGAAAAAAAGAGGGGAATAGCTTATTTCTATTAAATTTCCTTCTATTTTAATTCAAAAGAATAAAAATAAGGAAATATATTTCAAAAGCATGAACATGCAAAACCTTATATATAGGCCTACCATATAAAAGTGTCAGTATTATATTTATTTATTATATTTTTATGAGGTGATAACTAACTAGGTTATATAATAATCCCATCAAATT
>NW_015151124.1:68233-77518 GCF_000732505.1 Cyprinodon variegatus
ATGGGCGCACTGCAGGCGCTCACCGGCCAGGTGAAGTTGAGCGGCAGCCGCACGGTCGCGTCCTGCTGGATGCTGAAGGAGTCGGTGCCAAGGACAGGTGTCCTCGCTGAGCCGAATATGCACCTCCCAGCAGGTGACACCTCCCTCTGGAAATTCTTCAGACAAACCCTGAAATAAGTCCTGCAGCCCTCCGAGCTGCAGCTGCGTCCGTTTGCCAGCAAAGCCTTTGTATTCTGAAAGTGGTGAAGGTCTATCTCGAACACGCTTGATCCCAAAACCTTAAATGAAATTTAGAATGAGCCAAGAAAAAATATATATAAATTAAATTAAAATAAATATTTATTCCATTTAAAAGTAAATAAATAAATAAATACCTGTGTAAATAACATCATAACTATTGCGATGGCAGAGGTGAACCAATCGGCCATCCTTTAGAGTTTAATGTTCTTATCCCAGAAATCAGTTCACCCTCCTAAAAAAAAAGTAATTCTATTCCAAATTAAAGTAGCAAAAATTAAAAGTGAAAAAAAAAAGAAACTGTACACAATAAATATAATCCTCCTTCCAAAGCTTGTAGGTATAAGATCCAGCTCCGCAATCCGTATCCAGAAGTGGAAAAAAAAAGTTTTAAAAAACCGAGATATCTATCCAGTGGTAGACGTTAAACAATTATCAGTAACGTCAATATCCACAAGTGAGTCATTCTGCGGTCTTTATGTGGCCCATCCATCGTGCCGGTCGGCTGGTGTGTGACTCTGCTGTGCTGATGCGGGGCTTGTCCTACCAGCTGGGAGGAGAGAATCAGCGCTCAGCGGCTCCCAGTGAGGGGAGCTTTATATACTGGCAGTAAACACCACCCCTTATCTTCCCCACCTTCTTCTCTGCTTGGTGTGTAAACATCAACATATAGTCCCTCTAAGAGTCACCTGCTTTCACAGTTTTTCTCTGGATGTACAATAATTGAGCTTTTACACATTGCGACATGTTACAACCATCAATTTTAAAAATGAATTTCATAGGCCTTATATTTTAAGAGGAAAGAAAGACTTGATGTTCACATTCTTGCGTTATGTAGAACTAAGCAATTATTGTGTAGGCTCTACAAATACTGAGAAGGATTTTTCCTTGGTGGAATAATTTTATTTCAGTGTTTTTATTTATTTTTATTTTTGTCTGGGAGTGTGACAATAAGACTAATTGTTTCACAGTCTTGGTTCTGTTATGTTTTCTTTTGAGTATTCAGTTTTACTTTGCTCCATGTTTTATAGTTTTAGTGGTTTAATTCTTATTTTGTTGTGTTTTCAGGTTATTTTTCAATTACAATCACAGTTTTGGTTTTGTTATGTTTTCTTTTGAGTATTCAGTTTTACTTTGCTCCGCCTGGTTTATGCATATAAATAGCTTTATTATAATTCATGCAGGGAGTATTACAGATTATATGGATGCTGCAATGTAAGTAGAACAGGAAAGGAAAAACAGAAAAAAGGAGAAAAGATGTAAGAAAGAGGAGATAAAAGGGAGGTAACGATGCAGGTGATGCTTCATCACCTGCAAAGAAATGTAAAAAGAACAGCACAAACAACGGATATAGTATACAGTAAGACCAGAAAGTAACACCTTGATACTATCGCTGAAGTATAAGTAGTATTATTTAATCTGAAATGTATATACATTTATACATTTCAATGTGTTTAGAGTAGAAAATCCATTTATTGTCCCACAATGGGGAAATTGTGGTGTTCCAGCAGCAAAAGGTTATAGCAGCAGTGGCCACAATGTGGACCTTAGAAAAGTGTATAAAAATAATAGAATAACTGATAGAGTTAAGAAAATAAATAAATAAAGTACTGTGCAGTGTTTTACAATATAAATGCTCTTTATCTGGAAAGTAAATAATCAAAAAACAGCTGTGGACATTTTTACAGTAATGGATATGTGAAAAATAGCAGAAACATCAGAGACGTAGAAAAAAGAAATGACAGCAGCATGTTATTTAACTAAGACAGAAAGTGCTAAAATCAGCATGAATGTAGCAACTTCTTGAGGTTGTTGGGAATAGTTATGGTTACTAGGTCTTACAGCTGCCAGGAGGAAGGATCTGTGATAACGCTTCCTGGTGCCTTTAGGGTTTAGCAGTCTGTCAATGGAGTTTGTGAACATAACATTTCAAGACATCCCAGAGTAAGTTTTCATATAGATGCATCTGCTTTGGTCTAAGCCACATTGCAGCAGAAACACTGCTATATTCATATCAGCTCTTGCACATTTTCCCTGTGAGGAAAAGCCTCATCAGAGCATTATGCAGCCACTGCCGTGTGGATAATTAAGTAAGTTTGTTAAAGTGCGTTTAACATGTTTTTTTTTTTCACTTATTCTTTAGGAAATAGGCTCAAAATGTATATTTTGATCCTGTCTAATCAGATCACCTTCAATGCAGTTCTGTCCAACGCTAATAGTTTGGTTTTATCTTTTCCTTTTTGCATAAATATAGTATTTCTGAATCAGTTCTACGTTGTGCAGATCTGAAGGTGTCTGGCACAGATTTGAAAACTGGCATGGTGCGTTGAGTGATTAGGTGAAGTAAAGACTTCAACAATGCTTGAAGTACTGGAAAAAAACTTTATGAGCTGGCATGTCTGTAGGGTTTCCGTTGTCCCAAGCAAAAGATGAAAGCAGTCTTTTATGTGATGTTTACAAATTGGTATATTTTCTAACATAACTTTGCTGTAAATCTCCCCTTGACTTCATGACTGAGTTGTCTGCATGTCCCTCGGTCTATATGATGTCTTTTTACTAATGTTCTTCAACAAACCTTTAAGGCTTCCACAGAACAGCTGTGTTTATACTAAGATTGAATTGTATAAAATTGTACTTTTGGTGACTTCTAAATGCAGTTGTGCTCGCATGATTTTTTATATGGGTTCGTCAAAGTAAAGTTACAATATATATGCCAATTTTTTAGATTGTTTCACCATTTAAAATGTATACTCTACTTTGTGTCTTTCTATAAGATCATCTCCCTCTAAAGATTTAAGTTTTTGTTGTAAAAACCTTGAGGGAGGAGATCTTATTTTCCCAATAGACCTTTTTCTGTTGGATACAGCCATAAAAGTTATAAAGTAATGAAAAAATGTTGTTTGAGTTTGTTTTAGAAGATAATGTGAAGGATAACTCCTTATAAGATGGAGGATTTATCCTGTTCGGGTTTTCGGTAACTTACCGTAACAAAACCTAATCAGTTTCTCTTCTCACTGTAAATATTTAGGGACTCATACATCTTATAGGAAATATTACACCACCAGTTGTACCAGTTTGATTTATTTCTCTTACTGAAAGATTTGGAAAAGCCTCCCATGCATGCTTGCACGCTGCAGTTCCCATCAGTGAGGGAGAAGATACCATAGATTTGAGGAAAAAGTTGTTTATTGTATTTATTTTAAAAAGAATAAAGTTGTTCTTGCAGTAGAACCCACCATGCTCTCAGCTTGTAAATTAAATCCGTTATTCAATCCAACATGTAGCCTTAAAGTGTTTGTTGACCTAACATGCACAAGAGCCGTGTTTAGAAAATAATATTAAAGCCATACTTCTGCCATGGATGTTGTTCCAAGAGAGGAAAGGAAAATGAACTCATAATGGAGTTCGTAAAGGCTGCTGTGTAAATAAATTCAAATGTTATATGTGTGTTTTATCACATGAAAGCTCATGCTGGGCAATGGCTTTGTTAGGTTTATCATCCTGCAGCAGAATCGCCTCTGTGGGAGGATTTACAGTGAGGGAACAAGAACTGACAAATGTTCCTTATCCGAAAAGGTGTGTGGTTTGAAGCCCTTCTCCTGCTGAGGTGACTTCTTGTCTTACCCCCCACCTCTGACTTATAGGTTTTGAGGTTTGACTTCAGAGCGCAAGACAATGGACTATTGAGTGTGCAGCAGCATGAGTAAGAGGCCCGGACATCTCATAACTCTGTTGCATTGAAGTATTTGCCGTTCCCACCATTGACTGTATCACACAGATCCTGTGCTGGATCAGTGCAGCCTTGTCTAGTGGTAAAAGCACGTATTCCTGTTCTGGTTTGTGTTCAGATTGACCTTAATTCACTTATCTGAAGGGAAAATCGCTACTTTATGAGGTCGCCAGGGACTACAGACCTTCATCAATCTCTTTAGATATGGCAGAAATGTGTAGGGTAACCGTAGCTCATTTCTTACATGTCAAAACATACATATAGTTTAATATTTGATGGCCTGTGGGTAAGGTTTCTTCTTCTTCGGCTCAGGTTACATTTCCATGTAAAGTAAATGGACTGTGCTAAACACGCAGCAATGCTTGGTTTGGCTGTGTAAAAAAAGAAAAAAACAAAAACACGCCAATTTGGATCTGATTTGGAGGAGTGCCATGCTGGTGAAGCATTCAGGCTTTTTCATATATTTACATATTGATCTGCTTGATTTTATCTGTCTTTTAATATGATTGTAGCTATGCAAACAAGACAGAAACCCCAGGCCTGAATTAAAAGAACATTTTAGTGCGGGGGTTATTTACTCCAAGCCAAAGCAAACAATACAATAACAGGCTCTTTTTCAGCCTAGAACAAACACAGCCTTGGAGACAGACGTTCGCCACCATAGCCCCATCTGCAGCTTTGTGTGGAGAATCATTTTTCTCTCTGACACTGTTTTATTAAGCTGACTCCTGATTGTTCTGCTTCTTCTCAGCTGGCATCAAACCCTGAAAAATAACATTCTGATTGAAAGTGAAAGGATTTGCACGGACATATAAGTGAACTTAAATGAGAGCCTGTTTGCCAAAGTGGTTAGCCTATTTAAAAGGCTGTTTGTTTCCAGACGGGCTTTGTTATAGATTATAGTTTTCGTAAAACATGTTTAGAAACCTAATCAGCCAGAAATATTAATCAGTATTTTACCAGAGCGTCACAAAAGCATTAACTCCTCATGCAGTTTAGCAAAAGTATCCTTGTATTATCAAACCACTTTCCTTAATGAATTTATTTTTTGTGGATTTTATGGAATAGAATAACACAAAGTAGTTCATAACTGTTAGTGTTTTAAAAAAAGACATTTTTTTAAGTGAAAAACTAAAAAGTGAGGCACAAATCTGTATCAAACACAGCAGTATTTTAATAACCCTCTATAAAGTGAATAGATCACAGTCATATTTTTTACTCCACATGCTATTAAAACCTCATCCAAGGGGAGGTATTTTCTTCAGCAGGGATTTTAAAGCTGGTCAGCGCTGCTAAGAAAATGGAAAGAGTTGAATATTAGGCAATCCAAGAGGAAATCCTTTTGGATGCAAAAAAAAAAAAGACTTCAAACTGAGGCATGGGTTTAGGCATATTAGTGTTTTGAAAACTATGCATCATTTTCCTTTCCTTGTTTTCTATATCACATTAAGCCCTAATGAAGTACACAAAGTTTTGTGCCTGAAATATTAAAAAAATATATAATATACAGTAGGTTTGAATTCATTTGGAAGGAATCGGCAGTGGACGTTTTAAGCTTCTGCTGCAGAGAAATTCAAAATGTCACACTAAGGCACTGTTAATACTCATATTAATCAAATCAGAAATATTAATCAAATCAAAAATATTTGATGGATTTTTTTTTCTTTCCTAAATTGTTCATGGAATAAAAAAAAAAAAACGAATTTTAAAAGTAATTTCACATTAAATTTGAAAGCAATGATCGAGGCATTCTGTTCCCTTTAGCATCACTGATCTACTTTCTCCTCTTCATCCAACCTCTGTTCTCAGTCCTGACCTGTTATGCCAACGGTTCAGTGAATATAAACAACGGGCGCGTGCTGTCAGAAATTAGCTCCAGTGGTAACAGATGTCTCCCCCCTCCCCTCCATCTTAGAAATCTGTCCCCATTTGATGTGAAGCAGTTTAACACTTCTTTACAGCACATTTGATCTCTATGCCCCAATCTGTTCGGCCAATCAATGCAGGCTTTTGATGTGCTGCTGCCAGTGGATCTGAGGCATCTGAGCATGCTGGACTGGGAGGAGAAATCACCTGCTGTTGCAATTAGAAAAACAAGGGCTCTGCTTCCTTTTCTCTCAGCACCACGCTGTCCTGCTGTAATGTAATACTCCCCCAGCATGCTTAGAAAATACCTCTTTAAGGGAAGGAGTTATTGGAATTATGGCATGTGAGGGTGTGTGGAGAGGAAACATAACTGGGCTTTTATAAGCATAATTTGAGAAAAAAAAGGAAATATATATGTATATATATATATATATATATATATATATTATTTTAAGGCTTATATAAAATGCAACCGATTATTTGGAGAAGTTTATAATGATAGTCTGTTTTCAATCAGCTTAAAGCTTTCTTTTTGGTTCAAAGTCTCGGATATGGTGGCTGCCTTTTTAATAAGAGGCCTTGGGGCTGTTTTGGAAATTTCCAGCCACCTTCTACCAATGCTGTTGACAAAACACGTCTGTGTCAGCACCACTACATCTTTACAACACAACAAACATTAAGCTTCGCTCACTGACATCATAATATGATTCATCCAGGTGTCACTTCATCTAAGTGGAGATTTAAGTATTTAAAAGCCCATTTGGTCTCGTTGTTACATCATGCTTGCAAAATTAGGCTCCCTTGGATTTTTTCCGCGTTATTAAGAGACTATTTAAAACTTCGGTGTCTATTACTGGGATGTGATAGAGCTACAAAAATGAGTGTACAAATGTAAAGAAGCCCAATACTTCAACATTTAGATAGATATCTAGAGAGAGAAAAATGAAGCGCTCTATTTTTTTGTCAAACAGCAAAACGAGAATGTGTGAAAATCAGTTTTCAATTAAAACATTACATTTCTATTAAAGTAATAGATCCAGAGAACATCTAGAGTGGTGCAGAATAAGATAAATATTTTTCACTACATAAACAAATATAATACTCCATACAAAATATATTTGCTATATAAATAATTGTTTTAGAATTTTTTTAGACTGACCAGCCACACTATAATATGTGTATTCAATACACAGCTGGTCAGTCTGTTAATGCTCAGACTCTCCTATCTAAAACCAACTGGACCAATCACAGTGCGGGAGGCAGGGATTAAACCAGAACTACCCATAATGTTTTACCCAGCATTTGTCCACTGTCAAGATTGCCACAATTATATTTCATGATGCCTTTTATTATGTCCTGAATGAGCTGGATATATTTTCAAAATTTGAAGGACTGACTGCTGTAAGGGGTTATCTTATCACAGCCATAGTTATCTGATTGGTTCTAACCTGTTTCAACTACTTCTGATAATCCTGCCCTGGTCCCACCATTGAAATTTAGGCTCCATATGCTAATTTCTATACTGATAATCTGTATTATTATGTTATATGTTTTAATGGGCCCGAAATATATAAACATTTATTTCTGGTTGAAATGCTACTATCCACATAAAGGATTCTGCACCAATAGAATAAATAGTAGGTGATGCTAAATTCTAAAATATTCAAGTATTGTCATCCTTTTAAGGCATGTTGAAGCAATACTTATTCGAATAATCAATAATTATTCCACTTTCTTTTCTAGCTTAAACTCAGATTTCAACATGTCTGCCATATGTTTGATTAGTGCTAGTTTTGGGGGGTGTTTTTTGCTGTTTTTATTTTTTTCTCAAAGATGTTTCACACACTGGGGCAGTTCCTGCATGACTGGGGCCCAGGAGAAGCTCCTCCTTCTGCCACCCTCAACAGATTAAAATGTCTGAAATTATGAAATTTAAGAGGCAGGATCAGATTCAATGCAGTTTGAAATAATCTCCATCTTCTCTGTAAGTGTAAACTCTAAATTGACTGTAAAGAGTAAAAGCAAAGTAAAGGCACAACTGAAAGGTAACCTATAGTTTATAGCCTTAGTATACTGGGTATACAGTGTACAATATTTCCAATTGTTGTACACAACTACAGCTCAAACTGTATGATGAAACTGAAGGGTTTAAAAGTTCACAGCTGATCGTAGAATCTTGTAGCACTGGTTCAATAGCAGGATTCATTCAGGAACATGTTACTAGGGCTGACTGAATTTCAAACATGTTTGATTGTCTCCCGACCTTATGATTCCTGATTGGTAGATGGCCATGGGAGGCTAATCGCCCCTTGTTACTCCCCTTATACTACACGATGCAGGACGCAGGCTGAGGCTGAAACTAAGCAAGCTACCGAAAGTTCTCACACAACTGAAGAATCGTCCCAAAAAGTACAAAAGTATGCTCGTCTTTAGCTGACAAATTTCACACTTGCTATCTTTTGGCCAGAATACCCCCATTTTTTTTTTTTTTGAAATTTGAGCAAAAGGATCCAATTAGTGGATAGAAAAGATATTTGGGGCAGGTGCCACTTGGCGATTTACTGATTGCACTGAGTGTCCCTCCCTTATGCAAACCTTTTCCACACGAGCCCTAAAGATGGATGCTCTGTAGAATTCAAATACAACTACACAGATCAATCTGGTTTATGCCAGGTTTTGGTTTTGGACTTCTCTATAAATCCACCCTGAGTACCTGCCCTTATTCCCAATATCAAAACAGCTGTTCCCATACATAAATACATGTACAGTTTCAGTTTATGAACATATTCAATGCACAAAAGCAGAGATACAGTTTATTTAGTTTTTACTGCTAATGGTAATTTGACCAGAACATTAAATGGTAAACCCTACTGATTTTCTAGTAGAGCATGTTCTAGCTGGGCATGATGTTATTTGTAGATGCGACTTCTCACCTCATAGATATATAGGAAGCAGGATAAAGTAGCTCACGGCAGTGGGATCTAGGGATCCTGATTTTTTATTTTTTTTTTTGTACTTTACTACTCGTCAGACTAGGGTCAGTTTGAAGCAAAGGCCAGTCTACACACATTACCCGTCTTTCTGTCTGTTTGGGGTTATTATCTGAACATTAATGCCAATTTGTATTTACAGTATAAATAGTTAATACCATCTACTCTGACTGGGACAAGTCCGAGCACTGGTACTTGTTCCACAGTTTGATAACCATACATCTAAGCTTGTTCTATATCATATTTTAAGGTGGTAATGGCGTTTTAAGTAGTGTTGCACCGATACCAATACCAGTATCAGATGGGGCCCCGATACTACCCTAAAATGGAAGTATCGGTATCGCCGAGTACCAACAAATATGGCACCGATACCATTTTGAGAGCCATAAGTTTATTCAACTATTGTCACCCACTCCTGGTAGGCAATAAAAATTTCTACTGGTTTCACTTTGTATTAGATTT
>NW_015151124.1:78593-83082 GCF_000732505.1 Cyprinodon variegatus
TATCGGTATTGGGGCCAAAAAATGGCATCGGTGCAACACTAGTTTTAAGGGAAGGGTACAGTGTTAAGTTCCCTTCACACTGTGTTTGGACTCTGTTTACTAGTAATGAGACTAATGAAAGTATTTAGCATTTTTTACTTAGAGGTGTCTGGAAAAAGAGAGCTGAACAGAAAATCACATCTTTTCAAGTTTTTACTTGCCACTTGCAGTTACTGTATGCACTACTTTTTGCCCTTTATTTGAAATGCAGAGGAAATACATTGACGTTTGTGACCATAAATAAAAAAATCAGGAAGTTTTATTGACACTATGTAACCATCGCTATATCTTGAGAAGAATGCACTTACATTCAGCCATCTTAGTAGGAAGAAATATTTGATTAGCAACCACAGAGGTAAACAGTACACTCAATAGATTTTACATGGGGTTTGAGGCATTATGATTTATGAATACCAAGACAACCATCTACGAAAACATATTGGCGTATATGATGAAAAGTTAGCTCTAGCCTGCCATGGGGACAGCAGCAGGGTGAGGAGAGGCTAGCTATAGAGACTAACTGAGGAGGATAGAGGGAACACAGCATAAGTCAGCTGGGGAAACATAATGCTGAAGATGGGGGATAGGCTACAGGTGGCCGGGGGGGAGGGACGGTGGTACTTTGAGAAATCCACCAGGGAGATAGAGCGTGGAAAGACTACGGCTGACCAAGGCTAGTCCCTAAGGGGAAATGGAAGGAGCACAGCGGACGATCAGAGAAACATGTCCCATCCCTCCTGCCATTGCTTCACTGGCAGATTACTGCAAAGTTTTCATCACAACTGCCCTTATGTTTTGTTTAAAGGTTTTCATAAATCAATATGACTCAAACCACGTGTCAAACCTACTGAGAGAACTGTCTACCTCTATGGTTGCTAAAGAAACATTCACTCCACTAAGATGGAGGTGATCGTCACTAGGCTCTGTCAGGAGTAGGTTGTGGTTTGAGGACTCAAATGCAGAGGCAGGGAGGCAGAGGTGAGTTTCTTGTAGATTTAATGACAAGTTAACAGACAACTGTGGCAGGAAGTCCAAAAATCGAAAAATCAAACATAAGAAAAGTAAAACAAACCAGAAACCATGGAGACTTCAGGGGAAAACAATCACGACAAGGAAGACACAGTAAAACGGAGTTGGAGGAAGTTAGACGAGGAACCTGCACTGAGGAACTGAACAAGGAGAGTATTTATAGCTAACTGAACAAAGAGAGGACTAACGAGCAGATTGGGAGCAGGTGTGAAGAGAGCAGTCTAAGGAGCTAGGGAAAAAGGAGACCAACACAATAGGGCAACAAATAAAAACCTCAGAACTGAAATATAACCAGAAAAAACAACAAAATAAGAACTAAACCAATAAAACTAGAAAACATGGAGCAAAGTTAAACTGAACACTCAAAAGTAAACATAACAGAACCAAGACTGTGACAGGCTCGCAGTCGGATGTGTGAAATCACTGCAACGCAATCTATAATACACACCACAATAAAGAAATATTTATAGGGAAGAAAAATGTACCCTTACAGAACACTATTAAATATTTGAAAACAGCCTCTCAAAAAAAAAAAAAAAATTCAAATGTTGAGATTTAAAAGCTCATTTGGTCTCATTTTACATTTTGCTTGCAAAATTAGGTTCCCATAATTGTTTTTCACATTATTATGAGACAATTCAAACATGTGAAAACACCCTCTGAAAAACAAAAACAAAATATTAAATAGCCTTTTTAACTTTGTAAAGGAAAAAAAAAAAAATAATATATAAACCTCCTTAGGAGAAAATATTTAAGTAGATATGTAGTGCATAAGACCCCCTGTGTTAAAGCAGTTGAGGAAATGGGGTGGTGGTTTATTTTACTGTCATTGGTGTGTTTATGTGTGTGCAGTATTGGGTCTCCATGCGTGTGTCAAAGGAATGTAAAATATACAAGCAGTAAAACACTTTTTTAAAAGTAACATAATTAAGAGCTCAACAGCACTATTTGGAAACTGACTGTAGGGATGCCCTAAAGCTGGTCTAGATGATTTAAAACATCTCCATTTCTTAATTCAAAAAGGTTATATAAACACCCAGAGACCCTTCTCATATATTGACCTCAACTTTGCAGAAATGTTAAACCCGACATTAGGCTTTTATTTTAGCAGATGTGCATGCCCTTTTCAAATTCATACTGTCCTCCTGCTGATAGTGTTCAAAAAGAAAATAAATGACTCTCCCAGGCTCTGCACGGGAAAGCCAAACATGTTTTCATGTCTACGCAGTCCTCGAGCAATCACTAACGCAAGGCTATGGAGGCATGTTCAGAAGAAGCTACTCAGGCCTTGAGGATATCCTCCCTCGCCAGAGTCAAAGCATCATCGTTTTACACAAGACAAAACTCCACAGCAGGAAAAGGAAAGAGATAAATGAAGCTTAGGGAAGAGCGTGCGGGTGTGAAGAGGGCTGTTTAAGGCAGGAAGACCGGCTTGGGGTTGTAAATCGCTGCCTGCAGTTCACTCGTCCATCTCCTTTCAATCTTGGAGGTGTGAACAGGTGCTTTTACTAGATGCGCTTTAAAGTCTGTGTCCATGATGTTTTAAACACCTTTTTAAGTTTTCTTTTCTGCTGCGATAAACAGGATATTTCCATTGTAAGGAAAGCTAATATTAAGAAGTTTTTAAAGCTCTTGCTTCAGTGGCTCCGTTGGGGATATTCATCATAATCAAGGACACCATCAGAATGATTAACGTCATGTGATTTCACCTTGGTATGCAATGCGGTTAGATCTGTGGATGTAGCGTGATAAGAGCTTGCAGCTTTGGTTTAATTATCCAGACTTAATGATCTCTTATCTGTTGTTTTTCCCCCCACTTCCCGAGCTGGGGTACATGACCTCTGCTGTACACAGCAAAACAGTAAATCACTCTTTATTTATAGCGGATGGCTTTTTATTTTTTGTCCCCCTTAATGATTTGAAAACTGCGATTGTTCTCCAGTTCTTCTGGGCTAGTCTCAAAGCTCCTATTCTTATGCCAGTTTCATCCAGAAACATGTTTGGAAAATTGCTCTTTTCAGGAGTGCCAAGGGAAAAAAAATGATTTGTCCCCTTATATATGTCTTTTGTTTTCAGTTTTTGTCACACTTAATTGTTTCAGTTAATCAAACTTTTTCAAGTATCAAGCAAAGGTAAGCTGAGGGAATAGGAAATAAACAGTTTCATCAAATTTGCTTAGACTATCCAATCAAAACTGGTCTTAAGTAAATAAGTTCATCATTATTAAAACTGCTTACTGGGGCAGATACGTATTCACAGAACATATATTTCATTCAGAAATAAGAGAAAGTAAATCTACTCATATGTGCCTATGTCTTACCAGCAATTATAAGCCATTAAAAGAATGAAACATGACCTCTTGTTTGGATTCCATTTAGCTGTCTGAACTATAGTTAACCTTACAAATGCTCACCTGGTACAAAAACAAACCCATCTCAACCCTGCAAAGCAAATCTTGTAGCAATTGGGCTAAACAAAGTTTGATCTTTAAATGTCCTCATTTATAAATTTGACATATGTGCTGCAGTAATAACTCTTCTAATGTATTGCCCAATGCCGAGGTGTTGAACCAGCTTGCTATGCAGTTCACCTTTCCACATTTGACAGATCTCAGCATTGCTGCATTTCAAAGAACCGTATTCCTTACAGTATGTGAAACAATCCCACATAACAGGGCAGGCAGACACGCCAAAGAGAAATGTTTTCAGTGCAATCTTTAATTAAGCTACTAATAATTTGTTGTGTCATGCAAATCAATCACTCTGCTTGTGTTTGTGTTTTTATATAATCTACAATGACTCATAAGCTATAATGATAAATGATACTATAAGTGTAGAACAAACATTTTTCTGCGATCCGTAGGAGAAGAAGAAAGCGCTGCAATTCACATACAGGGTCCTATATACTGTAGTAAACCCAAATAGGTGTTTAAGTGCAGGCTTCTTCTATATCTGCTTAGTTTGATGAGAACATTGAAGTTGTGTTTTGAATATGTTGCCTAGCATAATATTTAGGGACTATTTCCTTTTTCAGTTACTCTCAAGGAAATTATAATTAGACAATAATTGTGATCAATTTTGCAGGAGTTAGAATCTAATTCGTAAATACTTCTTTTAAGTGAAACAGTCTTACATGTGTGTCTGAATGTAGTGTAAAGTCTTGGTCAAGTTTTCTGCCTTAAAAAAGTGCTATATAAGTACTAGCCATTTACCATGTAAAAGTTTTCAGTGATTCTTAAGGAATTGATTTGAAGCAAAATCTAGTGTAATATTTGGAAATAGAGCTTTTGGAAATTGTTAAAAATCTTTCTTAGATTACACTTTCATTTTGTTTTCTCTTCAACCACCAATTTAGACAGAGGACATTGATAAATGGATGGATGGATGGACAGATGGATGGATGGACAGATGGATGGATGGAC
>NW_015151124.1:84015-87605 GCF_000732505.1 Cyprinodon variegatus
GATGGATGGATGGATGGATGGATGGATGGATGGATGGATGGATGGATGGATGGGCAGGCGGATGGATGGACAGATGGATGGATGCATGGATGGATGGATGGATGGATGGATGGATGGATGGATAGACAGGCAGACGGATGGATGGTTGGACAGATGGATGGATGGACAGGCAGGTGGATGGATGGACAGATGGATGGACAGGTGGACGGATGGACAGATGGATGGACAGGTGGACGGATGGACAGGCGGACAGATGGATGGATGGACAGGTGGACGGATGGATGGTTGGAAAGATGGATGGATGGACAGGCAGGTGGACAGGTGGACGGATGGATGGACAGATGGATGGATGGACAGGCGGACATATGGATGGATGGACAGGCGGATGGATGGATGGATGAACAGATGGATGGTGGTAATAAAATCACACTACTTTGCTTCTGATCAATTTTAATAATCAATCATATTTTACACTGAGCGTATCATTCCTACAATAAAACACGGTGGTGTCCGCATAACACACTAGGGATGCTTTTTTAAATTCATGTGTAAATAACTTGTCGCTGGGGCTTTGATGACTGTGTCAGACTTTTTTGCCTGTTTTGCCTATTAAACCCAAAATTGTCAAACAAGCTGAATCACACAGGTGAGGATCTACCAAATTTTGTGTATATAAAAACTTAAGTCATGGGCTGGTGGTAAAAGGTTGCACAGGAGCCGATAGCTCTCAGAGAGGGCGTCAGCATGCATCCCCTCACAGTAATTACAAAGTGCTTGCAGGAGCTCATGTAACTCCCAAGGAGCATTCAGCTGATTTCACGCACAATGGTCTCAACCAAGCTTCATGTTGATGTGTTCGCAGGCTGGTTCATTCATGTATGATGAGATCACAACAAGTGTATTTGCTTGTTTATTCCATAGATTTTATTTTATAGAACCTAAGCAGGCTGATCCAGCTCAGCTGATGGCTCTAAAGGATTTGCTGAAAATCATTAAATGAATCACTCAAGGAAGGTATGTGCTTCTCTTAAGATACATTTAACGCAAAAGTGAGACTTCCCTGGTCATGGTTGGGACAAGTGTCCGTCAGTCACAGAGCGTTAGCTGTTAGCCTTCACCCTCCACCTCCCACCCTCTCGCCCTCACCCCATCCTCGGCCTTACCCCGAGCCTGGGAGCGGAATTCTGGGAACATTTTTCCATGTGAAATTCCGAGGTCCAGTTGAGGGGTGTGACGCCAGTGCATTGTTCCAGCAGCAAAAAAAGGAACCTCTTGTGATGAGGCCAATTCCTGTTGGTCCCAAAAAAACAGGCACTTTCTCACACCGACTTCCTTCCTCATTGGACAGCACAAAACAATCCAAGACCAACCAGCAAAGCGAAAGAGAACGAAGGAGAAGGAGCAGGAGGTGTGCTTGGAGAAAAGGAGCTGGAAGCAGAAGAGTTTGCTCTGCTCTTATCACCTGACTGTCCCTTTTGAAGCTGGAGACCTATTATGTGCTTGTTAAAGGTGCCTGCCATTGTATCTATTTACAAAAAACAAGCTTATCTTTACTACCTTTATGACCCTCACCTCATATGCACTGCTTTTTACTCACACACTGTTTGCTTTTGGATCTCATCTGGAAACAAAAGCAATAGATATAGTTCGAACTCATATCTTTATCATGTTACAGCATAAGGCTTTAGATTGAGACAACAGAAGAAGAGCGAGCAGCGAGGCTCAGCTGATTGAGAGAGCAGGACACAGGAAGCACCTGCCTGTGCGGGGAGCAGGGCATTTATCTGACCCTGCTCGCATCAGGTGGTTTCCTTGTTTATATTGTCTCCCAGCAGCTCCCTGTAGCCCGGCCCATATTGCCTGCCTCCTGGGCCACCCCTTTCACCAGAACTTCATTGATCTTAAAGCATATTGTCACTTCCTTGCATATTTTTTTTCACCAGAATGACTTGAAGTTGCTCTTGCCCAATCTGTTCGCCTGCAGCTCGAATACAGGGATCAGAGTAACAAGTTAAAAAGTCAGATGTCTGCCTGACCTTTCACCCCAGTCCACACAAAAAACAAACATGGCAGCCTTGAAGCCTGTCTTCCTTTTCCGCTTCTGGCCTATACTTGGGGAGAGCAACAACAAGAAGCCTTATCAATTAGCTTGACTGATAACCCCGATCCTGCTGGCCTCCATGTCACCTGTATTGCTGAACCTTAACCCATCTGGCAAGATTTAAATCTCCCTGTTTTCATTTGTTCGTTTCTAGTTTCTAGGAATTCTACAGTGACTGTACTTCTGGTGAAACAGCAGGATATTTTTTTTACTACTGCAGCCAAATGATTCCTTCCCCCCCCCCTTGTTGATATAATTATAGTTAAATTGCAGCTTGGTATTCATAGTAATGACTGCAGGTGGGCCAGACACAGGTGCTGCCTGTAATTACACGGCACACGAGGTCCAGAAATTATTATCTGGGCTAAATACATATAATCAGCCTTTGCAGATGTGCATCCAAACAGCTTGGTCAAACATCAACTGTCACCGGGAGGGAGGACTGAACAGAGTAAGCATGTGTGGAAGACACATGGAGACTGGTCCATTGATCTTTTTGCATGGCTGTCTAAGCAAATAAACTCGTCTACCCCCTGCTTTGTAATCTATAGCTGTTTCATCGTGTTGGAAAAGATCAAGAGTGTTTGATCTGGCCTGAGGTTGCTCTGATGTTTAGTCGAGGAAATTTTAGTCTTAAAGTCTTAATCTCAACCTTTACTGTGAAGTTACGCCTTGAACTTTTTTCTCTTGATACAAGCACGACCATAATTTTTTTTATTGCAATTGCAAGTTACAGACTGACACCGATTGGTCATAAATGTGAAGCTAAAGTAAAAAAGTAAATGGCTTTAAAGATATTTTAAAAAAGGTGTGCATTTTCATTTGCCACTTTATCAATAAGCTCTTTAATGAAATCTGTGACAACCGACTGCATTTAAAGTAAACATGTGGGTAATCTAATCAAGTGTACATAAGAGAACAAACAGTTTCAAAACGACCAAGGAGCACAGCAAAAGTTGCAGAGAGTTTTAAAGCAGGGTGTGGTTATAAAGCGATGTCCAAAGCTCTTAACATCTCACAGAATAAAGTTCAGTCCACTCTCTAAAAGTAGAATGAGTATGACATGGCTGCAAACCTTGCAAAAAAAAGTGGCCATCACCTAAAATAAAAGATGCGGCAATGAGATTGTTAATAAGAGAGGTAGTCAAGGCCAAGGGCGTAGGTTTGATTTGAACTTTGGTGGGGACACTATTGGTCGGGTGTCATTGGTGCTCTGCAATATGCATGCCCTTTTTTATGCTCGATGTGGGCATCCGTACTGATAAGACGAATTCATTGTTAAAAGAGAAAAGCATCATTTTGCTACATTAATAAAAAATTTATAAGCACTACACTCATTAGATGCTGTTTATCAATGTTTGAAGTATCACTGGCTCTGATGAATGTGGAATTAGGACTGTTTTCCACTTTGTAAATGGTTTCATTTGCATGACTAATAGAGAAGGTAAATACAGTATTTTCTTTTGAAGATATACAATTGTGCAGAGTT
>NW_015151124.1:89170-113826 GCF_000732505.1 Cyprinodon variegatus
GGGACAATTAGGTCGGTTCAAAACTTTGGTAGGGACATGTCCCTATGGTCCCTATGCAAACCTACGCCCATGGTCAAGGCCCATGGTAACTCTGGAGGAGTGACGAAAATCTACACCTCAGGTGGGAGACTGTGGAAAGAGTCAATTTTTCTTGCACTCAACAAATACTGCCTCTATGGAAGAGTGGAAAGAAGAGAGCCATAGCTGATAGAGTGGCCTGAGACGTCTTAATTCCAGTTTACTCAAAACCTATAGGGGACAGAGCAAACAGATGGAAGAGGTTGCCCAGGTAACATAGGATCAAAACTTTTTTTTGGCCTACGTGCACAACACTATAGGCCTGATCCTCAAAGATTCAGACTACATGGTGCTGAATTGCACATGCAGTTTTTTAGTATGTGCAATGAGTGGCTGTGTTGCATTTGATCTACAAAGATTACTGCAGAAATTTTAAGGCATGCAAACCATTTGGTTTCTGCCTTTTGGAAGCACTTGAAAGTTGTCATAAAAAGATGAGGTTCGAAGCCATGCGGCTAGAGCTAATAATGATAAAAATTATTTCATAAATATTATTTATAATAATAAATGATATTCATAGAACATGCCACTTAGATGGCAAATCTTCTGTCTCAGTCTGCAAGTTTACAAGTCGTTCTTTGAAATCCTAAAAGAAGAATGGGAGATCTTTAAGGAATAAGGCTCCTCTCCTGTGGAACCGACTACCAGTTTTAGGCCATGAGGCAGTGACATTATCCTTGACATCCCTGAGAGAAATATCAGCTGTGCTGCTGCCATCAACTCTCCTTCAAACTCTGACATGGGAACTGGATCGGAGCTCATCTGTCTGGCTGTGTGTTTCTGGGACAGGGCTGCTTTTGCAGCTACTTAACAGTTGCCTTTTGTATCTCTGCTCCTTTTTTTATGTCAGCATCTGTCTCCTTGAACCCCAGTCAGGCTCAGCAGATGCCTGCTCACACTGAGCCTGGTTTTGCTGGAGGTTTCTTCCTGTTATAAGGGACATTTTCGTCTTGTCTAAAAATTAAATTGATGAGAACCTCTCCGATATAAAACATGTTTTATATGGGGAGCGGGTCCTCATCATTTCATTTTTTTTATTTTAGCATATAAAACATATATGATTTATTTGTTTTGTTGGGTGCAAACATATAAAACATCACTATACTTCATGCTTTTTCCACCCCTATCTCTTCATAGGCTCTTTTAATATTCTATTTTTTTCATAAGCATGCCAAAATATATAATTCAGTAATATTTTCAGTTTGGTTTAATTATTTGAAGATTGTCTGCTGTCCAACCTCATTCATTTCTGCCAAACCAGAAATGGTAATTTTTTCTTTATGTTAAGATATGCACAGAATCGCTCTCTATACTCTGGCATTGTACCAATACCTCCTTTGTGGCAGCAATGACCGCAAATATTTTTTTGTGTCAGTTTGCACCTGACTTTCAGAAGTTCTAAAAAAGACACAAAAGCCTGCAGTTGAGTTTTGAGATTTGGTAGATTGCTTTGCACATTGTAATTATTTACATTTGCGTATCCTCCATCCATAAACCTGCTATGTTTGATCATTAGAATAGGATCTGCCTATTGATGAGGGCACACAAAAAAGTGTTTGCATACCCCGCCTGCTGATTCACAAAACCAAAAGTATGTGAGTGCATGTATGTTCTGCACATACAAAAACCATTGCACATTTTAGAACACACAATCCTTCTGAATATTAGGCCCTATGGAGGAAATCTAACACTTTAAATTACTCTCCACTTCATCAGGCATCTTCATCACTCCATCAACATTGCTTTAGCAGAAAATAAGCTAACTGGAGTGGATTGGAGGACGGATAGAGCTAAATTCATAGCAATGCTGAAGGAAGACCTGATATGTGAAAGACTTGAGACAAAAGGCAGAGATTCAGCTTCTGGCAGCACAACAGCTCAGAATATACAGTCAAACCCAACATGGCGCTGTTTAGGTCAAAGTGTTAGAAAGCTCCAAAGCCTAAACCTAAATCCAGTAAAAATGTCTGGAGAGACTTAAACATTAGCACCCACAGAAACCCTTCATCTTTTTAGCCTGAGACTGAACCATTTTGCAAAGAAAAACATGCAAATACTGTATATCAGTCATATGGGTGAACCTGACGGACACATACCCTGAAAGACTTACTGTGCAGAATGAAAAGAGGTGAATCTATGATGTAATTTCAGACTTCACAGAAAAAAAAAACATTTATGTGGTATGGATACCTCAGCAAGCCACTGTATATGTTTATCATCAAGTTTACCACTGAAATATATATCTGTGGTTAATGCCATTTCTTCCTCTTTGCAGGCCTCTGAATGGTCCTTCAGCAACCCTGCTTTCCTTACTATCTTGTTATCTCAGCAAGTGTTTCCTGCAAGCACCTCGCTCCTCTCTGGGACATGCGGTGGAGCTTGTGCCTTGTTTTGTCCATGAGGTATTGTTCTCCCACAGTTTAAACATCGTAAATTAGCTGGAAACAATTTGTCAGACATGAGAAACAAGAAAGAAGGGAGGCAAGGGAGAAAAAAAACAACAAAAAACCCCAGCAATATCGACAACATCAGGGCCCTGATGTGGCCCCGGCATTGAACCGTACATCCAACAAATATGTTAATGGTCTGGCTAATTGCAGCAATTCAGGCTATTGAAAAAAATTATTGCCTTGAGTGCTCTGCAGTGGGCTAGCTGTAAGACATTTTCTAATTTTTCACAAAGCTAATTGCTGTTTCAGCTTCTTGGCAGCATTATATTTATATTTATTACACGTTGAAATGCAAAGAACAGTAGCTCGTACATGTAGACTCCGACTAAAATAATGCTTCTTTTGTCTTTCAGATCAGAAAGGACAAGATTTGTTGGCCTGGTCTGCAGGATGTTGCACAATTAAGACAAGTACATATTTGTGAGCTGCATTTCCATTTTGAGTAAATGAAGTGTGTTTATTTGAATTCACCGGAGGAGCCACCCCTGTTTATTCCGCAGGCTGATTCCTCCTCACCGTCAACATGACCTTCTTTAATGAGAGAATTCCTGAACATCAGAGGATGTCTAACGCACATCCTGGCTCTTAATCAGCCCTCGCGCTCTCACCTAGATCATCAAGGTCCTGCAGCAGAGACCCTCTCCTGGAGGTCGAAAAGCAGCCTTCTAATCGTGACGTCTCAGATAAGAACAGAGTGGCCTGGCTAAGCAGAGAGCTGTAGGCCATCAAAGAGTGGAATCCCAATGAAATTCCCCCCAATAACCCAAAACTGCCTCAGCTTGGCAGCATTTGAGGATGTCTGAATGACAAAACTATGCCCTTCTGTCAAGATCTACCCTGCTCCATGTCTCTGGGGGATCCACTGTCACAACCAATGTTCCCATGGATGGAAATGACTCCAGGGAGTCTGAGATTGACAGTAAGCGGAGTGGGACCAGAAATTAAAGGTCTCCAAAGAGTCAAGAGGCTAGTCGGGGAAGTAAAAATAAAAACATGTTGTAAAGCATGCTCAAAGCAACAGAATGCCCTTAGCTGTGACATGGGAACCCTTTCGCCCTCAAAGCTATGCCAATAGTCATCCCCCGCTGGACATCGGGGGAAGGCCATAACTGAGGCCCTGTTCACAAATGGACAGCTCTCTGCTATCTCGAGATGGGCTGAACTGTGCTGGGAAACATCTAAGCTCGGCAAATAGCCTTTAGATTAGCCCTTAATATAAGTGGAGCCTCCAATGGCTTTTGATATGTAGCCAAATAAGTAATTGTTTTACAAAGTTGCTTTGATAAGGAAATGTTAAAAGGCGAGGGAATTGAGGTTGTTGCAATTATTTTAAGAATTACAGCAATTTAACATGAAAGTAGTTCCCCTTAGTCGAAGTTTCTCATATATGAACTGAATCTTAAAAGTACAAGTACAGATCTTGTTTTGAAAATCTAGCACTTTGTGATGTAAAAAATCTAGTCAAAATATCTCCTAAGAAGCTAACAGCAACAACCAGGAGTAGCAGAGTTTTCCATCAAGCAGTTGTTTCCTACATGTGGCGTCAATCTCCTATATTGTCCATGTGTCTTGATTAAGAAGTAATAATGGAAAATAGGTTTGAAAGAGCTTTCTTTCAAAGCAATCAAAATCCAGGTCAAAAATGTGTTTTGGTCAAAATAAAAAACAAAAAACAAGGCAATTTCAATTGGCATTTTAAACACAAGATTGACAGTGATTTTCACCAATACACCATCAGCCCAGTGAAACATGGTGGGGGAAGAATCAGGATTTTGACAGAGTAACTTTACTTCAGATGGAACTATTGTTTTAGTTGAGCTGGATACAAATATAGATAGTTTCAAATACCAGTAAGTTATGGACTAAAAGGTAAAGTGTCAGCTTGAAATCTGAGAATAAAGACACATTTTTAGTTTTAGCATCACAGGGAGTCCAAGTATGCATTGAAATTGAGCAAAAATACTTTATTAGGGACATTTTCTGTTTATCTAATGGCATAACCAGGCAGTCTGTGGTTTCACCTGAAAAAGACTATGGACCAGTGATGTTACATAACTGTCTAGTGGTCATTTTGATAAGATTTTAAACAATTTGGTCTGTTCTTTAGGGGTGGAGTTAAGTTGATTGTGAATTACATTTGTTTTCCTTTTTATCTTTAACTATTTATTCTATATTCCTTTTTCAGTTAAATCAAGTAATACACATCTGTTTGATATTTTCATGCCTTTATCTCTCATTTGAATGCAATTTAATTTGAGTAGTTCATCGCCATGTTTTTTTCTTGAATCCAAAAAAATTTGTATCACTGAAACGGCCCCGTAAGAGGTATTCTGAAAATGTGTGACTATTTGTAACATAGAGCGTAGCTTATTATGACCTTAATGAATAGAAAGGGAACAAATTTCGATACATATGTACATGAATACATATTAGATTGTCAATCTTTACAATGCTATTGTTTGTGTGGTGCAGAAAATTAAGGAAAAATGTAGAAAATAATGTTTTTCCATAAACTGAACTGTTTATGACCTACTCAATGTATTCAATTCAAAGTACGTACCACATATGCCTCTGATATTCTACAGTAAAAATATTGCATGCCTTGTTTGGCATAAGATTATATTTAGTTTTTTATGAGGAAATATTAGGCCCTGGGGTAATAAAAAACACTCTAAGTTTTATGTTCTTCACTAGAGCAGTACATGAAATGTAACAAGAATCCATCAGCTTTTGGATTTATCTAAACTACTCAGGCTTTCTAATTTGTTTATTTTGGCTTTGCTTTATCTATAAAATCTCTTCATCATGATGAAAATGAAGCTCTATGTCAGCAAAATTGAATCCCCATATCCATTATGCTGCAGTGCTATTAATGCCACTTACTAGTAGGATCCCATAAAGGGAGAAAATGGAGGAAAGCGTGTCATAATTGACACTCTTTCAACAATTTCATAGAATACAGTGCTGGTGAAACCGGTATGTTATATTTTGGTCTAAAATGGGAATTTAATGTATTTCAGAGTTGAATGACTATGTAATAAACCAGTTATATAATCTATAAAACAAGAACCAGGTGCACAAATTGTTTTTTTTCTCTAATTTCACAAACAGTAAAAAAAATAAAAACAAGCTTTAATAAATAATACAACCAAACTAACATTTAGTTAAATATTCCTCAGAAAGTTACAGAGAAAACATACTCTTTCTCTTACATGTTGAAAACACATTCACTTTACAAAACAAAGTCTGAATCTGACCAAATTTTACAGACAGATATGAAGTCAATTACATTCGTGCCATATTGATCCTAGTCATCAAACATTATAATTCACCTTGGTTAATAAGGGTTTTCAACAAATAAATCCAGTCATTGACTGGCAGCATCCACTTCTCCAGTCAGGCAGTGACGGTTTGCTGCCATGAAACCAGCTTTTAGTCATAATCCATAAATTATCAGTAGGTTTGAAAAGCCATATTTTAGTTTTCTCCATCTACCCTAAGCCCAGTTTTTATGTGTACTTGGTATCATGTAGCCTCACCTGCAAGCTGAAACCTTGTGGCATTTGTGCATTTATAAACACTCAAGAATCTATGATGTTCAACACTCGCTTCAGCCATTCGAGATCAACCCAAATGGGTTAACCAATCAACTTTAGGTATTATGAGGGATTTAGCGAATTCTTTAAAAGACACGTCCGCTCCACCTAAAAATAAATGCAAATGCACAGCCCTGTACCATCTCCCGAGAGGGAATGCTTATTAAATGTGTGCGAGAGCGTGCACAAGCCCATTTCTTCTCCTGCACACTCTGTTTAAACGTTGCTGTTCTCATAGTTCATACAAGTATACTGTGTCCGAATGTCAGTGTGTCTGCCCTTACCCCTAAATCCATCAATCACTATACAGAGCGGGGACTATATAGTTGACTTTACTGTATAGCTTACTGTTTGGACAGATGATCACTACTTTTTGCTCCCTGTTGGTCACGTTACTCCAACTCCTGGGCCATCTTTGTTATTAGTCGCCACTGTCAACAAACAACAGCCTATGAAGCCAGTAGGCAAAAAGCAAATCCCATAATGCTTTGCAAGGAGAGCTCTCCGTGCAGAGCATTCTGTGATATACCTGCCTCTTCTGAGCCCTTTCTTTTTTTTCTCATACACCTTGTAGACACTTTTTTTCTTACAACCCTCAGCCATTTTCAATGAATCATGGTAAGAAAGGTGAGCTTGAAAAAGTAGCTCACCACACATATACACCTAAAAGTGAGCACGCACAAAAGAAAGATAGCTAACTGGGGACAAGCATGTGGGACGGTCTTACGTAAACATCACCAGAATGATTGACAATAAGGAGGACCACTTATTGAGATGATCCACCCAGAAGTAAAAGACCATCCTCTATACCTTTAAGTATGGTTTAATGTGGGAGACACAGCTGTAAAGAGAGAAATAGGTGCCGAGCCCACAGCCAAGCCAAAATAAACATGTCAGTGCAGGATATTTACTCCACAACTTCATCTTTAAGAGAAGAACAGCCAGGAGAATTTAGCAGGCGGGCACTAGGTGCCACTTTGCCCAATCAGTTCAGAAAGTCCTGTTGAAGTTCTTTTACCAAACAGATTGAGCGGAAGCAGGCTGAAACTATGTGTAGAAATAAAGAAAGAGTGCCACACATTGTAAGTCTGGCTTGCGAGGTTAGGGATCATGGTCCTATTGTAACAGTCAGTGGTGTCCAGTATCCAATCTAACTGGTGGAATAACATGAAGTTAAAGAATATGCAAGTGCGCCTATAGGTCGGTCTCTCTACTAATAAGGGCAGTGGCAGCCTTATGGTTAGCGCATAGGGCTTTGAATCCTGATGTTGTGAGTCGATTCCCCACTCCCACAAGCTGTCACTCTGGGTCCCTGAGCAAGACCCCATACCCCAACACTGCTCCCAGGCGCTGCACAATGGCAGTCCACTGCTCCCCAAGGGAAAGGGTTAAATGCAGAGAAGTAATTTCCCTCTAGCATTGACAGGAGAGCAGACCCTCAGCATGATGTTGCTATCATGTTAATTTGGTTTTATTAGGATTAGACTCTGTTTTTTTATCTTTGCACCAAGATACATCACCTCCTCTCTTTATAAGGGCATTTTACATTTTATATTAAGGTTTAACTTTTACAAAATGACAGTCTCTTTAAAGACAGGCAAAATGACATCAGCAGCCTTAAGTTCTGAAAACATCAGATATGAATCTGGACAACATTGACACTGGTTCCTGATTGTTTTGTGGGAGATTAAGTCCCAAGTCGTATGCTGCTGGTAAACCTATCATGGGATGGGGGTGGACAGGGAACCTCCACAGACAATATGGCACCTACTTATACAATGAGGGTGTCCTGATAAAAGGACAACAACTTAAGTCCAGGTTGTCTGTGCATTGTAATTAAACTTCTGACATCTTTAACAGGTACCTCTTGCATACAATGTCCATGCAAGCTAAACAGCAGAGGTCCAACAATGATCTCAAATATTCTAAACACAGGTTTAGTTTTGTCTGCAGCACAATGAATTTTGGATGTTGTGTCATTTTCCTTCCTTATCTACACCCATTTCCCACGATGTGGGTATCATCCCCTGGTTTAACTCGCAGAATTGCAAAGGTTTGTTGCTGTCACACATTACAATGTGCATTGTTCTAATGGTTGCCTCTGGCTGCCTCTCAGGGAATAATTTATAATCTCAGAAGTAAAATATGCTCAATTATATGCTTGTGACTTGATGACTACTGTGAAAAGACCTACTTCTGTGTCACTAAGACAGGTCATGTTAACCCTAAATCTAATTTCATTTCTCCTAATTTCTCACAGCTGAAAGTCTCTCTTTCATCCAAAATAGCTACCTGTGACCAAACCCCCTCCTCCCTGCTCAGATTAAAGTAAAACCTGGAAACCATTTTGTTTCTCTTTGTTTCCTCTGGAGTCCTCTTAATGACAGGAAAGTACACTAGCCTTTCTGTCTCAAAAAGCAGAGGCACATGCTGGATGGGAAACTGTACGTCTGCATTAATGCCTCCTTTTAGGGCTCTGTTACACTAAACCTCTGCAGCCATAAATTTTGGAACATGAAATAACTTGTGCCCCTTAACTTTATTTAAACAATAAAAAGCCATTTTTGTAGGCACTTTAAAATAATCAAATGAGCTCTAGAGTATACTAAGTTTTTTTTGTTTTTTTTCCCATGAAAACATAATTCCTAATGAAGCTGTATATTTTTGGTTATATATATTTAAAAAAAATCTCTCTACTTGTATGAACCCTGATGCCTTGTATGGATTGCTTACATTCACACACACCAGCTTTTATGGTACAAGCAGACAGACATACCTATATAAAAAGCACAAATTTGCCCAGAAATACAGAGCTAGGCTGTTATGAGAGAAATAAATAACTGTTAACAGGAATGCAAACCATTGGTTCACATGTAAAGGTAAGATGATAAAAAATAGACCTGACCTAAAATAGTTTTGAAATGATAAATAAATACATCATAAAATCCTTTTGAAAACCCATGAGATGCATCTGAGTCGGCAGTAATTTCCTTTTGGGATCAACAAAATATTTTTTAATAGAATTAAATGGACTATAAGAAAAGCAAATAAAAACAAAATCAGCTCTAGGACACTTGTTCCTCAAGAGTTTTTGTTTTTCTTTTTTGGACAGTGTGCAAAGCAGACAGGTGTTTAAAATCCTCTTCTAAACGACATTGATGTAATTACCTTTTTTGAGATTTTCTTGCTAGAGAAGACTTTAATATTTTAAAAACGAGTCACTAAACGGAGTTCATAGGGTTCCTGTAATCAAATACTTTAATACATTCAGAAATTTACGTTGCACACAAAATGTAAAAGAGTTACAGTTAATTAAAACAGAAAAAAATATATATTTATGGGTGATGCTAATGGCACTCTAGTCAGTTTCTTATCAGTTTTCTTATAAAGCAGAACTTCATTTCCCCCCCAAAAAATAAAATAAAAAGAATGGATGAAATGCCTGAACTGACAGCCCATCAGAGCGCTGAATTGAAAAAACAAACTATAAAGCAACAATAAGCCTTTTGGTGGGCAAAGCAGAGACTTAATACAGCCAACAGAAATAGAAAACTCTATTAAGGACTGAAACGCCGCTTTAACGCTAAACTTCATGCAGAACCAAGTTTGTTGCTACAGTACCAAGAACAAATGGAAGGAAGGCATGGGAAGGCAAAAAAGAACATCTGATTTGGTAGCAAACAATCAAGGTAAGATAAGTTTTAAACAGGCTGAATATATAAAAAAGCATGGTGGGTGTGTTTCATGGAAATCTGGTGACATCTGTCTAAAACCTGCTAATTAGTTGACATGTCTTCTAGTAGTACGACATAAGCAATGTTTTACCATACATTAAATAAAACCACTTTAACTCAGTAAGAGAATATGTTTTTTAATCCAAAGAGGAAACTTCATTTTCTGCTTTTTCCCAGAACAAAATCCTTTAGAAAACCTTTGGGTCATCCAAAAGTGCATTAAAGAAGACACATTTAGAAAAAACAGAGGAGGTTAAACATTTCCCCATGTCAAATAGTAGAAAAAATACAGAAAATTGGACTGCAAAGAAGCAGTCCTTTTGCCAAAGTGGCATTGTGCAAAATATAACATCAGGGTAGCCAATAATTAATGTAGTTAAACATATAAACTGTTTATCCTGTAACGAAGGTATATTAAGACTGGCATGTGAGAAGTCAAAATAAACTCTTTCATAAAAGTTTACTCAAGATTACAGAAATCATGCTCTGAAATCCTCACCAATTATTAAACCACTGCACCTTACACACTTATTTTTTACATTGGTACAAAAAATGTGCTCATGTTTGGCAAATGTAACGCATGCCTTTTGACACTGGTTTTCTGAAACCTAAAAGAATCTGAACTACCTGAAATGAAGATAGAACCTTACAAGGTAATCATCAAGAGCAAATTCACAAAGGTACTGTTTATACTGTATTCCTGCAGATTTCTGTATATAAAATAAAAAAAGCCTGGTGGAAATGGCATCATCATGGAAGTGGAAGGTTGACATTATGACAGTAAACAAGCGTCTACCTCTGAAGACTTTTTGAACACCTAAATAAGAGCAAATGATCCTCTTCTTCTTCTCTATTAGTTCATATAAACACCTTATTTTTGTCAAAGTCAACTCTTCTTGTTTTTATGATTGATATCTAAAATTTTTACTTCCGCTTTTAAGATTTTCTTCTTTCCAAATCTTTTTGCTGCTGCTTCGTATAGATACTTTAAAGGGAAGTGCATAATGATCATAAGTTTTACCTCTGAACCACATTATTCTTTTATTGCCCCAAGGCAGTGGCAATATTTAAATAGAGCAGTATTCCCCACTTATTTACCAAATAACAACCGTGCAATCATTCTTAGTAAATCACCATCAACATGCCAACTAATTGTATGTGCCGTATTATGTTTGAATAAATGATTTAGCACCCCTAATTTGTGCTAATCTTAGTTGATCAGCCCCTAAGAATGATGGCAGAAATAGCATAATCAGTGGTTTTGATGAGAAAAGAGGCACAGCTGAACATAATTGACTGGGATAGGAACACTTTCTATGGAAAAAGAGTGAAGCCAAAGTAAATTTAAAAACAAACATAAATGAGGAATAACATTGTTTTTACAGCTTACCAAGATTAAATAATTATATCAATCTTGCATTATTAGATAAACGATTTTTAGCAACAGTGGATCTCAATACCAGCACCACCAAAACACTTTGCTTTCATTAGCGCCGAGCTTTTCTCTGCCAACATTGAGATCCCCTTTTCCTTTTCTTCCTTGAAAACAAAGGATGGCCAAATAGTTTGCCCAAAAATGTCCCTGTGTGGGCCCTTTGGTTCATTCCACTTATTCAAGCAGGAAAGTAAAGACCATCTGCTCATTTTCGTAGGACTTTAGTCTGAAGAAATTCACCGTTGCTATTACTGCTTGCCAGCAAATTAGCTGACCTTAAACCCAGCAAGGTTGGATCCAAAACACATCTCAAATAAAGCCAAGCGTGATGAAGTTGTGTATGGTGGCAGTGGCAATGGCTTAGAATATGAGAGCGAGCCTCTGACTCGAGACCGGGCCAAACAAAAGGGAAGCGGGATCAGACAGAACCAGAGGCAGAACAGCCCACGGGTCCAGATGACCAGCTGCTCCACGCTGCATCCCTGTTGATGCATGAAATGTTAAAAACAAGATCTTGTACAACGGTGTGCCAGATATCATTAGCTACAATCTAAATTTGATTAAGCCAACTTTTCTTAAAGTGTTCTAATAACCCTCTTTCCTTATTTTTGTCTTTAATGCTTTGTGAGAGCTTTGCAGTTTCCGTTGCTTCTTCACTGTGTACATTTTGGTTCAGTTAAAGGTACAAAACATGAAGCTAATAAACAGGCAAATTAAGGTGATTTTTATGCACATTCAGCCGTCTGTGACTCTAAGATAGCAGACTGCTCAGGGTTCATAGATATCAGGAGCCGTGGCATCTGGGCCAAGATAAATGGCACACAGATTGAATTTTAAAGCCAAATACTAGTTATATTGACCAGTTAAATGACTTTAAAATATAACCACATTAACCCAATTAAGCTCTTAAAAGACACATAATTAAACAGCAAGTACAAGTGAGTAAAATGCCAGGTCCAGAAGATGGGAAAAAAAAAAACCTTTATCCTTTTGATTGCAAGATAACTTCTCCCACAGAGCCACAGTCACAGCTAAGAAGGCAGGCAGACGGATCTATCCAATCCCAGCATTACAACGATGGGATTTAGAGTAGAACCTTTCTAACCTTCCTGCTTCAGACTCCAAAACCAGCAGTTTGGTGCTTACTTAGGGACAAAACATCCAGATGTGTCAAACTAAAGACCTGAATCCAAGTTATTTCAAATTGCTATAATAAATAAAATACTTCTTAATCAGAAAAAGAACTTAACAGAAGTCAGTTAAGAAAATTTACTTGTTTGTATCTTAGGAAAAATATTCCATATTGAGTTTGTATTGAATATCTAATCTTCTAGGGGGGAGAAAAAAAAAGATGCATTTAAAGTTAATAAATGGGGAAACTTGTGTTTCTTTGCTAAGAACTTCCTTCAAGAAGGAGAAAACCGTCCTGAGATAGAGATCTGACTTTGAAGACAAAACCATATATTTTGCCTAAATTTAATTCTGCTGCCATGAGGGAAGGGAGGACTTATCCTGTCCAGTATATCTGGATAGTTTTCCACTTGGGCAGCAAATTAATATAAAGAGGGAAAAACACTCTAAAAGAATTGCTGTTCACACTGGAAATGTGACGTTTCTAACAAAAAAGAAACAAAATAAAACAGATAAAAGTAACAAGGTATGCAATGCAAACAAAAGATAAATTGCAAAAATAAAGAATCGTGAAGCCAATCAGGCTCATTTTGTTTTAGTTTTGATCTTAAAAAGGCTTCATCCTCAGAATCTTTTGTTTCAGTTTTTCAGAGTCAGCACTGTTGTACAGACTCTGGAGCTGAAGTCCTCAGAAAGAAGACATTACCAGTCTGGCTAACTAAACATGATGCATGAGGCTGAATACATGCACAAAGGGAAAGAGATAAATATGTTTTTCTGTCATATTGCTTAGATTTAGAGATTTCATGAGTACTAGCATTACTGAAGATAAGACCCTGCCTGAAGAGGTGGTTTTCCTGTTAAAGGTGTTAAAAGTGTTTAATATTAACATCCAGAAAATAATTATTTTGAGTAAAAACCTCTGTCATGAAAATAAGCGACCCTAGACGCGACTGGTGAGGGTCTGGATGGGTTTATCTTGGCTCATCTAAAAAAAAAGCCATCATGAATAATTTCAAGGTACTTGAAAAAATCACTTAACTGTGTGAAAGGCCAACTTGAAGGTGTTTATTGTCACTGCAGTATAAATGAAGAAGCCTTACAATAAAAATGAAAATTAGATACACTACTTTACTGAAAGCTTGCGGCTGTTGCAGATAGATGGCAGTCCTCTTTGTTTTGCATTCAGTTCTCCACTTGGGGCTTTGGTTAAAATTATTTAAATGTAAGATAAAATGTGATATAACTGAGAATCAATTTATTTAATTTCTGTAGTATTGTATTAAGTATTGAAATTGGAATTAAAATAAAAAAAAATATATATTTTTTGTTTCTATTAGACCAGCTCAGTATGGCTTGGATAAACTTCCAGATGAGGTAGATTGAAGTTGCTCTTTTTAATCACCAAATGTAATCCTATACTAATCCAATGATACTGCTGCAGTAAGCAACACAAGCATGGCAAGCTGATTGAAAGACAGAGCTTACACTTGGTGAAAGAGTTTCTGTTTGATGTGTCTGGTGTTTCCACCTCCCCGACTGTCTGCTGTGCAGCCTCTGGCAACAAAACACCACCGCGCTGGCCTGTTCAGGTGCCAGAATCACAGAGCAGCTGTCAGGCCAATCCATCGGGCACTAATTCAGCCGACCACAAGGAGCCCGCTCCACCCCTTCTTTTTCCAGGCCCTCTCTGTGACTGAAGCCAGCCCACGTCTGTGTGCACAACCACACATCACACAATGCAGGCTTTAATTATGAGGAACATGCCAAAACCTGATTGAATCAGACATGTGTAGCTTTTTGGGGTGTCCAATATTGGGACTATAGCTATAAAAATTTACTTTTTAATGCAAAAGATCCACTTTTTTTGTTTTAAACTAGAAAGAACTGAATATACAGCATTAGACATTCAGCTTTATCATTAGTGTTGTGCTAACATAAAAAAAAAATCCCAAATTAGGATGTGGGCTAGATTTCAGAGTGTAAGACAACTAAGAATTGTTTTCTAGAATGCTCACAGTTGGTAATGCGAATGTCTTTCATTTACTATTTCTTTCAATACATGAATGGTTTTATCAAAGGAACTATCATCAATGTTCCAGATCTTCCAATTATCAAGATACATCGGATTTACAGCAATTGTCAACGTGCTTGGTAGCTGTGCCATAGGTCAGGTATTAGAACATATCTTAGGTTTTTTTATTCTGATGAAAACATTCTATTTTATTTATGCTGTGGACCTAAATTGAGGTCAGGGAAACAGAAGTTCCTACTTAAAGGTATAGTGGAGGGTGTTCTTTTTCCGGGTGGATCATGAAAATAAGTGGTTCTCCTAATTGTCAATCATTCTGGTGATATGTGCTCGTCCTCATTTTCACTTACCGGTGGTGAGTCTGAAAATGTGGAAAATTTGCAAATCTTCTTTTAGAAAGTAAGCTTATATGAGCAATGCAAATAGCACCTTTTAAATAGTGTGCGCACAAGGAGAATTGGGCTCGTGCATGCTCTTGCACGCGTTTAATAGGCGCTTCCTCTCTGGAGCAAGTACAGGGTTGTTCATGTGCATTTTTTTGTTTTTAAGTGGAGAGGGCGGGTCTTTTCAAAAATTTGGAAAAATCCTCCATAATACCTTTAATAGTTGCAGTCTTTGCTTTTCAACTGTGTTTGAGCTTATGACTCATATTTATATAAACGTAGGTATACATATGTATACTTTTTTACATTTTTGCATAGTTTTCTTCTATAGCTGCCCTTTTATTGCACATCAGTGCTTCAGATTATCGAACTAATCTAAATGTCAGACAAATATATTCAGAGGTTTTCTGAAATTATTTAATTTATTTCTTTTTAAAAAGCTGCCCAGATTAGCTTTCTCTTATTTGTGTATACGTCTACCCCCTTAATAAATCATGAAAAAACATATCTTATTCTGGAATAGGGGTAAGAATATAACGCTATATATTTTTTTATCTCTAGGAAAATATATCTATTTTCAAATAAAAAGGTAAACTTGGAACAAGAAAATACACAATAGAAATCTTGAATCCAAGAATTAAGCTTTACGAATGAACCCAGAACAGCGTGTAACAAACAGAAGGCTTCATTTACCTCAGCAAAGGGCAGTGTTTATGAATAAACAGGAAAAAACTGGGTGGAAATGGCATCCAAGGAGTAAAAGCAGAATAAGCTCTACTGAACAAAAAGTAAAAAAAACAAAACAAAGAAAACAAGTATTTTGTTTGCAAAAAAAAAAACAACAAAAAAAAAAACCCACATTGACTGACCTGTAACCTCAGCTATGTATAGCAAGTCCTACTTTTCATCTCTCATTTCAGTTTAATTCAATTCATTTTTCTGGTAACAACAAACCAAGACATTTCAAGGAACATTACAAAACAGGCTTTTTACTGAATCACTAAAGGTTTCAAAGTCAACTTCATACATTCTAAAAGAATTCAAAGAAGTTCTGTTGGTCACAGAAATTAGCTTAAATATTTTTAATCAAAGGAAATCACTGGCTCAAGGTAATCTGATATTCAAAACAAACAAGCCAGCATCGGCCAAGTCAAAATTCAGACTTTAATTAAAACATTTCTAAGGACCTCTATTTCTTAGGTTAGGGTCACATTGAAGTATTTCTAGCAATTTATTTACCTTCTATATATAGGGTAAGGTTGGTTTAAATAGAATCTCCTTTCATAAATAAATTATTTTCAAAATAGCTCTTTATTCAGGTTATCTATTTTCTATCAAATGTATTGATTTAGATTGTATAATAATGAGAGAAAGGCAAAATCGGAAGAAATTTGGAATATTTTAGAGGCTCAGTCAGCAAGTCTCTTTCTTTGTCTTTGATTTCTGTTTTTTTTTTCTCCCAAAAGGTGTATTAGGGAACTCTGACAAAATGTGAAATAAAAACTGGTGGACGGCGGCGATGATTCCAGTATTTAGGAAAGCAGACCAAAGAAATCTGGCTTTGGGTTATTAGGAACATCTCACCTCTTAATCTGTTGCTTCTGTCTCCACTAAGAAATGCTCACTAAAAATGTATCCTCTTTTCTAGAGCAGGTATGACTTCTGCATGATTGTTCCTTTTCTCAGATCCTGGTGTTTTTTTTGACAGGATCTTAGAAAAAATTGTGTTTGATTTGGGAATCTGATGGAAACTATAAGTTTTTGTAGATGATGCAAATGGTGCCTTAAAGCTATGGCAGGTGCTGATTTTGAAGAACCCAAGAAGAGATTAAGCTGTTTAAATCTGAGGCCATTGTTCTCATCGGTCTGTCCTCCTTATTAGGGGAATCCAAGAATCTTGGAGTTTGTTCCCAACTGATGAAAGGATAGAGAAGGAAATAAATAAAGGACTGGGACACAGCTGCAGTGATGGAGGCACTTTTCAAACCCAAGCTTAACAAGAATTGAAAATTCTGTTTACTTCTCTGTTTGTGGAACATGCTAGAAATAAAAAAAAAAGATCTTGCACACAAAAAGTAGAAACTAGCTTCTTCTTTAAAGAAACTGGGCTCTTTAATTCAGATTCAGTTTGGAGAAGAGCCTCTGCTCTGTAGCATGATGCCTGTGAAAGCCTCACTTAAAAAACAGTTCACTCCAATAGAAGGAGACTGGCCTGGTAATGCCTTAGGATCCAGATATAAGATGGATGCTGTCGATTTGAAAGAGTGATAACCTGGTTTTCATCTTGATCATGTAAAATCCGCACCCTGGGGTTTTTAAAAAAAAAAAAAATCTAATCTACTGTAATAATCTTTGTCTCGCTTTGAAGATTTATATTTTTTGTGAGCTTTCTTTTTTATTCTAAGTACCTTTGAGAAGGCAGGAAGGAAAAGGAAGCAAATCACACTTGAACTAATTGATCCACAATCTAAGTTTGGAATTCTAACTAAATGCAAACATTCCTAAAAAATGCTTTTCTTAATTCATTAACATTCCTCTCTAACCCAGCTGAAGGTCACAATATGTCCCAGAAAGGTCACTACCAGGTCTCGATACTTCACGCTACCTGTATAAACATTGCACAGCAGTTCAAAAAATCCCAAACGGTGAGTCTGCATGAGTTTAAATAGATGTTCAGGAGTTCTTGTTGTGTAAGATCTCTGCAATTCCAAACTACATGAAAGCATTTAGTAAAAGAGATAAAATATTGATGTGTGGTTTTGTTTCCTTATTTGTGTTTGAGTTTAGGAACCATCTGGAAAGTTCAACCTTTCCCACGTTAAATATTAATTCTATAGTTGAAAATAACCCGAGGAGCGCAAAAGAGGGTCATTTTGTAATGTGAGAAAATGAGAGGGGTGAGCTGGTGGTAGAAGAGTTCGACAAAAGGTTTTTATGGGCAGATGGAGGACCTAGTCCACCGATACAGCTCAGCGGCTCGAAACCTGATCTATGATTATATTCCTTCATTCTTAGGAGCACAAAAGAAAAACGTGGTTTCTATTAATAATGAAAGCAATGTTATTTTGTCAACATTAATGTAACTTGTTGTTGGAGAGAAAGAACTGCTGAATATGAGCTAAGTTATTGTTCCCTGAGGAAACTCCTAGAAAATGTTTATAAAGCAGAATCAGTGATTGGGATAAATTAGAAAAGTACACAAACAACACGACTACAGACGAGCCAGCAGTCCGAACACTACGTTTCCATGTCTTCAGCAGTACTGAAGAAATGCACCGTGATCTGATGCACACTTAGTCAGCACGACTCAACAGTAAATTTTAATGACGTGCTTAGAAGTGCAAAACAGCTAACAACATGTTTGTTTAACAAGGGAGTGGTTTTCAGTAAGTTATCCCTGTCTTTAATAATTGATGAAAGCCTATTAATTATGGAGGAATCTGAGGCCTAACCCCAATGGAGCGCTGGCAGAGCTACTCCGGACTATCAGCTTGTTGTTTTCCTCTGTAGTTATGTAAGGCAGCATGGAGGGGAGTCAACACCTTTGAGTGCTGTGTGAAATTCAGGAGATCTGAAATACTGTCTGACATTTTGTCAGATGATGCAGTGAATTCAGAAGTGGTTTAAAAGCATATTTTGAATTTGATGTATAACTGATCCACAGTCCCAAATTCAATATCCCTAACCTTCCAATTATTTTTTAATCTATTGTCATTTTGAAATCAGACTTAGTATTTTCTGGAGGATATGTCTTAAATGTGCAAAACATGGCGCATAATTGTAAAGTTTAAGAACGAAGAAACATGGGTGAGGAACACATTTGTACCACCCCTTTACCATGATACCATGGAATATATATTTATATACACAGTGGACAGTACAGAAATAAAATTAAGATTTTTAACGGCAGGTTTTGAAAAGTTTTCCTAAATTGAAAGCTATTCAATTTACTTTTTACAATCATAATTAGCTGAGTTTGTCCAAGAAAGAGCACCTTTCATAAAACTAGGAAAGAGGCCGGTTGTAGCTATGGAGAAGCTGCAGAGATCCTCAGCTCAGGCAGTAGAATCAGCATTCACTCTACTGTATAGCAGCCTTTATTTCAGTGGCAAGAAGACCATAGTAGAATTTCCCTGCAAGCTAGAGAGTAACCTAACGACGACACATGTGGAAGAAGGGGATCCAGGTAGGTGAGACCAAAATTGGACAATTTGGGCTTACATGGCATGAGAAGAATATATGCTGTACATCCCCCCTAAACAGGCCCTGAAAGGTGGTAAAGACGGGATTGTGTCGATATGGTTACTTTAGTAAGGAAATGGAGACTGTAATAAACAGTAAGCAAAAGTTCTGATAGACCCTAAGAGACGGGGGCAGAGGTTCACCCCCCTGAAGGACAAAACCCCCTAAAGATACAGCGACAGCTACAATGGAAAAGTTTGGATTAAAGCACCTTTCTGTAGCAGATGGCCCAGTTAAACAGAAAGTCTTAATTTAATCCCAACTGGCACAAAATTTGGATTCAACAACCCCAAAAACCTCCAAAACTAAAAAATGATTCTTTGAAGTATCCGTTCAGAAGGCCTGGATAAAACTGCATCCTGTTATAATTCATTTGAATACAGCAAAGTTTCTTGTAATTTGACAAAATCTGCAAAAGGATAAATATTTTACTAAGTTTTTTTTTTTTTTTTAAGAGACATATCCTAAAGATGCAGCTTAGTCAAAACAGCAACTGGTTGCACACAGTGGTGCCTTTATATTGAAATAGTGAATCAACACAGCTGGCCATCCTCAAGTTTGTGTTTATGTCTGTGCGCTACCTTTCCGAGTTAAACTTAAAAATAGCTCAGACACATCCTGCTATGATGCTGAAGGTGCAGACATCTTTCCCCTCTGAAGGACATAACACTGTCTGAAGTTTGGGGGTAGGGAGTGCAGAGGTAGGGGGAGGGAGGCAAGGGGGGTTGAGGAAACGGTGACTACCGTGTGACAAGCTTGCAGTTCCTTCCTCCAGGCCTGAGAAACAGGAAGTGGAACACATAAGGCATTATTGTGACGGAGAGGAAATGCAAGGTCCTCTAAAATAAGAGCTGCAATCTGGTGGTCAATGACAGCAGCTTGTCCTCCACAGTTCCACGGAGACCTGTAACCCCCACCAACCCCTAATGTGCACACGAACGCGCACACACACCTCCAAAACAACTTTACTGTTGACTGACACAGATAAATCTCCCCTTCTGCTGTTGTAAAGGAAAGTTACCATTAATATGTTCACGTTTCGCTGCGTCTGAACATTCTGCAACTAAAGATAACATTAACTGAATCAGCATTTGATAGTGTTAAACTTCCAGTCCTGTGCTGGACTTACAGTGAGGAATACCGCCATTTAAGACATGTAAAGGGAGCATATGGACGGGCTCCACCCTGCAGGAGTTTAACAGAAGCTGAGGGAGGAGCTGGTTGCTAAGAGGGGGAAACAGGGCTTTAAGATTGGCTGCCTCCCAGTTAATTAAAATCCTACATTATCTGTTTCATGCTTTCAATTTGAAAGCCCTGGAAAGGGCCCAAGCCTCTGCACACAGCAAGATGTGATTATACAACAGAGCGCCATTCACACTGCACGACGCAGCAATGCCCTCCTGTCGTGATCATGCCTTGATCTGCAGCAATATCTCTGATGACCCGGGAAAATTGGCTATGTAATGCCTCTGTGAAATCTGCATGGTATCTGAAAGCATCAAATTAATTGGATACGATCAGCTTTTGTACAACGCAGCAGGTGCTTGCCACCTGTGATTAATGACGCAAGTATCTACAAAGAGTGAGGCTGTTGAGAGTCACTGGGTCAGTTTATTTATATTAAAAGTAAAAACAATTGTTTAGCTTAGTTAACACATGCATCAATGCACATTATTACCTCTAACAATCAACAGAAGCAGGCAGGCGGTAACATACTGTACACATATGGCCCCTTAATAACCATCGCTGGTGGTTTCACTTTATATCAACAGTCATAACTTTTTTTTTTTTTTTTGCCACTTTAAAAAAAATAAATCAGAAGAAAATCTATAAAACAAGAAACTGTTGCAAGCTAATACTTTCTGGTATCGCTTTTAGACATTTCCAGAACCCCAATTAAGATGGAAAGAAATTAGAAAACAAAATTAAAGAGAACAGGAAGGAACAGTTTGTCTTTCCAGCAGCCATAAAGCTCATATGATATTTATTAAAATGATCTTTTACAAAAACTGAGGAGAATTTTATAAAAGGACTTTTACTGCCATCTACTGGTCAGAACAGTTATAGACAAGGAAACAACCAATATATCCATCTCTGGTCTTAAAGGCTGGCACTTTAAGACCAGAGATGGATATATTGGATATGGATATATATTTAAATTTGTGAATGGTTGAATTAGTGAGTAGGAGGTTCTCCTACACCACTAGAATTTCTGGGTAGTTCTCCATCTCCACAGCCAGGCTGGAGCTTTACTTTGTTGGTGACTGCAGAGCCATCATGCAGAGATTCTTCTCCTGCCAGATTGGAGCTTTTATGCCTCCAGCGCCCTCTCCAGGAATCTGAGGGTGTGACTTCTGTAGGGGAAAACCTCTCCCAAAGGATGGGAGGAATGGGGTAGATGACTGCTCTTTCACAATCTGCCATCCTCTCCCCATCATACACTTTACTTCTTCGTTTAAAGTTGCAGGAAGATGAGTATTTGTAGTTATTTCTTTCTGAGGCTCAGAGGAGGCATCTGGAGAATGGTCTCTGGAGACACTTGGATCCTGCAGGGGATCAGGAGGAACCATTTTTGATGACAGACATGGTGTAGCGTCAACCTCCAGGGAGTGAGACTGAGTGTTGCTGTGCCCATCTGCTGCTGGTGTGGTTTCCGAATCGGGATACGGGTTGAAGCGATCCAGCAGACCTTGCTCTGTGACAGGGTAGCGTTTCCGAGCCCGCTCCTGCCGCTCACTGCGCATTTCATCCAGCTGCCTGAGCTCCTTAGGCAACTCCAACACATTATTCTACAAAACAAAACAGGAAAAATAAGCATATCACCATCTCAATGGATTTAAAAAAGGAAAAAAAAATCTACTACAAAAATATATACAGATTAGTGAAGCTATCACGATGTTTTTATAACATTTTTGTCATATTAAGTTTTGAATATATTTTGAAAATATTTTTATGTAACAAGATTTGTAATCCGTCTTCAGGTTTCTTTGATGTTGCATCGATTATCTGCAATTTTTTTTAATCATCGTTTCTACAAGAAAACTTTTTTTAAATAAAGCCAAATTTATCAATATAGGCTTCTGATAATGTTTAACTAATAGCTTTATTAACTGAAATGAACTGCATTAAAATTTTTTAGTATCAAATTAAAATATATCAAATTGGAATTTTATCTACATATGCCAATGTATTGCATTAATTAATATGATAAAGGCCTTTATTATTAAAGATATACTGAACTGAAACAAGCCTAAAATGAACTATAGGCTTCACCAGATTGAGGCTAAGCAAAATATGAGCAAAGATTGTTTTTTTTGTACAAGCAGATAAAGCCCGTCTGTGTCTCAGTTCCACACTCTACCTTAAGCCGGGAACACTGTGCGATTTTCGGGGCGATTTTCCACTCGTGCGAGAATCTTTCAATCGGGCCAACTTTCAGCTTGACCTTGCGTCGTAAGTCGTGTAGTGTACTGGGGGTTACGAGGGGCGATCAGCCTCTCACGAACACCTCCCAATCAGGAATCGTGAGGTCGGGAGAAAATCGAACATGTTTGATTTTCTCCAGACCGTCGTGGGCAAATCGCTCAGTGAGCATACGCAAACAAGGATTCTTCTGTAAACACAGCAGCGTGGCAGGGATGCAATGAGTGAACTGCAGTTCCGTCTGTAAAATTGACAGACCGTAGTAGCCATGTTTGCTCAGCCATGTCTTTTTTCCAAATATGTCGACGCACAAGGCGCTGCAAAGGCAGCACATTTCACTTTAGTAAGCTTCATATATTTTTTAGCTTCTTTTTAGCCGTACAGTGTGAGCAGGTAGATCGCATGAAAGCGTCGGGCCCAACATAAATCGTGAGCTGTGAATTCCAACTGTGTGACTAAACCCTGCGTTTAGTCGTACAGTGTGAGCAGTAGCTGCGTGCAATGACCATATTTTGGACCTACTGGAGAAAGACCATTGTTTAATTTTTTACCAATAATTTTGGTTTACTAATTGAAGAACCTGTTCGGATGCAGATACAATCAGACAGATGTTTCTAGACACTCATCTGCATGGCATCACAACACTCTAGCATTCTGAGATCATCTTGAATCCTCTAAAAAAACCTCACTGCTGCAAAATGATTCAATTTGTTTCATTTGGCTTATTTCCGTTTCCCCCAAAGGCAACTAGAAGCTATATTTAACTAATTTAAGTTAGCTGTGAATTCAAACTTTGTGTTTCGAAAGGTTAAAGGTATAGTGGAGGATTTCCCCAAATTTTTGTAAAGGCCCGCCCACAATCCTGTGCCCGCTCCCAAGAGGAAATGTCTGTTAAACGTTTACAAAAGAGAGAATGAGCCCATTTCTCCTCGCACCGTTTGCTATCGCTGTTTGCGTCGCTCATACAAGCTTACTTTTCAAAAGAATTTGCATTTTTTCCACTATGTCAAACTCACCACCCGTAAGTGAAAATGGGAAAGAGCACGTAGAGCGGTCTTACATAAACATATCACCAGAAGGATTGATAATTAGGAGGAGCACTTATTTTGACGATCCTACCGGAAAAAGAACATCCTCCACTATACCTTTAAGTTTCAACAAGTCATAAAAAGAAAACTGTCTTTCCACAATGCACACATTTCAGAGATCATTCCTGAATGACTAACCATAATGACATATTCCAGTCCATCGGGTTCACCGAGGCTACTGCTGAGATAGGAGTCCACCAGGACCATGTAGTCGGTCATCAGCCTGTCTAGCAGCACCAGTCTGAGCCGCTTCAGATGGATCACAGATAACGCCATCACCTTCAGCAGGGGCAGGGGGCAAGGCCGCTTGTACCACATCTCAGTTTCTTCCTAGAAAATTACATTAAGCAAACAAAGCATTAGGCTACATTCACACTGGAGGCCTTAATGCTCAATTCAGATTTTTTTTGTGAAATCCCAATTTTTTGCGTCGCCGTTCACATTTCCAAATATCTGCGACTTGTATGTGATCTCATTTGTGAAATGCATTCATACAACACAAGTGTCCCGCATGCGCAGTAGAGGATGTAGTGACGTCAGCATGCTCTGTGTTTATGGAAGTAAACATGGATGGTAGTGCTGGAGCGGATCTTTTTGATATGGTTAAACATAAATACTAATCTCTAAGACCAGATTTGTATCAGGGCCACATAGCCAAGCGGCCTGGGTCACATTGAAAAAAATCAGATCCGAGTTGTTCAGACTGCCATGAAAAGATCAGATACATATGGGCAGAAAAAATAAAAATTTAAATCTGATTTGGGTCACTTAAAGCTGCTGTGTGAACGTAGCCTTGGAGCTTCTTGGAAGATGTTTCTAGAACTCTTCTGTTGGATCACAACCAATTAAATAAATAAAACACCCTAACATCTCAATTTGGTATCAACTTTGAATTGGTAGATGAAACCGTAATTTCTAAAGTCTTAGGCTTATTTTTGGAAGCAAAATCTGGGTCCAACAGATAATAGGGATAGCCTTCCAAAAGACTTAGCCCTGTACTATGACTATAAACAAAACAAAACAAAAAAACAGGTTAAGCATTTATTCATTTTCAAACAAAACAG
>NW_015151124.1:114610-128746 GCF_000732505.1 Cyprinodon variegatus
AAACCTCCAGTCTTCGAGTAGAAATACATGACATCCGCCACCTTTAAATATATTTAAGCAAAGAAAAAAAAATATTAGACTCCACAGAATAACACACAAGATGTATACAAGGATGACAAAGCTAACAGAGTAGACCTAGCCCAAATGCAATTTAAGAGTTTTATATTCTTATTTCATATAATTCAGTAATTTCCCCTGAGGTCTTGTCTTAGATGGGCTTTGTGTACTAACCAATACCTAGGACATGGAGCAGAGCGGAGCGTGGAGCGAGCGGTGGAGTAAAGTGGAAGAAAAGTGGTGGAGCACAGAGCCGTTTTCAATTCAAAGGCCAGAGCGAGTATTTTGCTCCGCTCCTGTTTGCTCCAATGCGCTCACAAGGCCAATTAAAAATGTTGGATCATTAAATTTGAAGAATATAATTTTTTTGATTGAAGTGTGATTTTTTTTCCTTTAATCTGTTATAGTCTATCTTTCAACTTTACCACGGAATCGCCGAGAAGAGGACTGCATATTGTGCGAAAAAGTGGGATAAAATATAACAACATACACTAACTATACTTACAGAGAGGGTTTACATAAAGTGATGGTTGTGGTAAGAGCCTACATTCATTATACGCTATTATCACAGTTGCAATCAGATGCGAAGTGACCTTTTTTAATGTAATCTAATAAAATAAATTAATAATTAAATAGGAAATGTGGGGCAACATCCATGGAAAGAGGTGTTGTTTTCACAGCTGCGATAATTTAACAGCCAGTTAAATAAGAAAATACACATGTATCGGTCACATCATTAAATCAAACACCGTAATCTACTTCGGTTGGGAAGTTCCCGCGCTGTTCTGGGATGTGACGTCTAGCACATCCATGATAAATCGATCTGACCTAGCAAACAATTAAAATGTTATACTCAAGATGGATTTTGTGGACACTCAGTGTAACTACCCGATCCGTACCATCAGCTCATTTGCGCATGTGCAACCGGATATACATCCGGGTCACCCTCGATTTTATTTTGTATAAAAGAACTAAATTACATTTTTCCCGTCCCAAAAATAGTAAGCTGTAGTAAGATGCACATTTGCACGTACCTGTGTGTCAAACACATTGGTTAGTTGGACCCCGAACTGAGCGATAAGACACGCAGCAATGGCTCTACAATCATGAATGACCTGCGAAAGATGCAAAAGGAGCAAAAGATGTCTAAATAACATAGTTTATCTCTGAGTTTACTCTTTGTCTAATGTACAAAACTCTCACCTTTAGTATCTGCTTACTTTCAAGGATCATGGAGAGGCCATTTTTAAAGGCCTGGGCTCCAAGCAGCAGGATGTCAAACAAATAAACCTTCTTAGAGGTGGCAATCTAGACGGATGACATTGAAAGTATTTGTGGTGTGACAAAACTCAGAAAGCCAGAAGGAATTGATTAAAAAAGCAGAAGAGTTATTTTTTTTTTCACCTGCAACCAACACAACCTTCCATTTTTAAAGATCTCAACTCCTTCACCTCCCACACCAATCACCTGCTCCTTATTGATGTGCATCACCTACAGGAAAGAGACTGAGGTTTAGTTTTTTTTCCACAGAAAAAAAAAATATACATATGAGAAAAACACTGATTTAAAACAAGTATGGATAACATTACAACCTGCCATATAGTGCTTTACTCTACTCTTTGCTACCATAACTACAATACCTCTTATAAAGGCATAGACCCCATAAATCTGAAGACTAAATTTGGATTTTTCAAAGTTGCAATGTTTATTGAGGTGTTTGGCTAAAATTTGATACACTTTAACAGAATCAACAAGGAGAGCATGACACTAGATCTCCAAGCAAAGAATAATCTAAAGCAGGGGTGTCCAAAATCGGCCCTCTGGGGCTGGTTAACTGCTGGTTTTAGATCTTCCCTTCCATTAACACACTTGGTTAAGATGATTGTAGCTCAGCAATAGCTGTTCAATCAGCCATCAGTGGAAATCAGCTCTACTGAACCAGGGAAACATATACCCCATTTACACTACCCTTGAAAAACCGTGCCGAGACCGGTCTGAGCTCAGTAACTGAGATAACTTATCGTGTGTAAATAGAAAGCAAACTGAACCGAGCTAGACACAACCAAATCGCACTAACTGCAGACCAGTTCCAGAGGTGGGCTCGGCCCGGTTTTTCCCTGGCTCGGTTCTCTGATAACAAGAGCGCATGAGCAGAACGCGTCCTCTCCGTCTGGCTGCGCATCCCGATTCACACTCCATTCCAGTAGTTGGTGGTAATGCCCCTCTGGAAGTTGCTTGCCAACCAACACAAAATAGAAGAACAACAACAACTATAAACAAGAATCAAAATCTTCTCCACACAACATTTTGATTCGCTTGATTCCCTCCTTCGTCTTCTTCTGCTTGTTTTATGGCGGTTGGCAAACAACTTTTGGTGCATTACCGCCACCAACTGTTTGATTTCCTCCTTCAATACTGGTAGTAATACCGCAGATCGTCAGTAGGAGGCGAGGAGTCGAGGAACCAAGATAGCGTGATGTGTAAACGGTCGTCAGCCTGGTTAACTGATCCGAGCTTGGACCAATCTCGGCATGGATCGGTTTTTCAAGGGTAGCGTAAATGAGCTAATAAAATCACACTATGTCCAGATGACCTGCGTTCCCTAGGTAACCAGAAGACACACACCTAACCATAGATATAGCATATCTTATATGCAATCTATCTATGAATTAGCCATTCAGCTTATTTAAATGAAAATAAGATTGATCAATATGTGGGCATCAATCTTTTCAGTAATTTTACCTTTTTTAATTGACTGACCAAAATAATCCACCATTTGCCCATAACATGTACAGGGGGAAAAAAATAAAAAATCACCAGTTAATCACGGTTCCTTTTTAGTAGATCTACTGTCCAATGCAGACTGGGTGCACACCAAAAAGCCACAGTGTTGAGGAGGCATCATTCCCTAGCCATCCTCCACCCAATCTTATACTGAAGCCAATATAAGACTAATAAACAGTCTTATACTGGCTTCACCTTCCAGCGGTCATAATGTTACCCCCGTTTAATGTTTTAAATATTAAAAAAAGTAACTTACAGCAGGTCCAAACTTGACATGGATCTTATCAATGAGCTCAAAGTTAATGGACTCCTCTTCATGGTCATCTGGAAGGAGAGAATCCTTCATAAAGGAGTTTAATCAGCATAAATGAATAAAGATAACAATGAATTAAACTCACCTAACGACATCATCTTCCTGTATGACTGGAACCTCTCCAAATCCAGCTGCTCTTCAGGTGCGCCATGCATAATTGGTCTTGAAAACATTTATATATTTATATTACCACTAAAATTCTATTTGAAAGACCTATTGTTTTGTAATTTTGGGCAAATCTCTATAAATTAGAATACCATTGAAAAGTTTATTCTACGGTATATATTCAAAAGGTTATTTTACATAGTTGGTAATTGAAAGTCATGGAATGAATGTGGTCAGCCTGCTGAGGTGTTAAAAAAAAAAGCCCTGCTTTTTTCTGCTGGAAAAATGAGACCAGAATTTCCAGCAGAGAGAGTAAAGAAGTGTCCTTAAATCTCCTGTTAAGGATGGCATCAGAACACAGAGTGGACCAAGGCCAGTCCATGACTTTGCTCATCAAATTATCACAGTCTGGGGAAATTTCACCCATGACCTCACGCAATATTCTATGCCTCTCTACTCTTCAGTCAGAATTGAAGAGTAGATTTCCAGAAAGATGAACCTTATCCTTGTCCTCGACAATACAGCACTGCTAAGACAGTTCTGATTTCAGGGATTCAGGAGTAGCAACACATAACCAAGGCTTTAAAAATAGTTCTAGCCCCTGTTCTGTAAAGATCCCTTTGCAGTGGTTATGCACAGGGCTCTGCTGTTACTCTGAACCTGCAAAGACTTTTTGATACGCCTTTGCTTCAAAATCTGCTCAAGGTTGTGGCTATCCCTGTTGCTTGGCAACATTTCTTTGCACTACTCAGTCACTTCACCACAAAATCAGCTTGGATGCAGAACTCCAACCCAGGGGTTCCCAAAGTGAGAGGTAGGACCCCCCAAAATGGGGGTGAGATGGTTTTAAAAATCATCATGATAGGATCCATGAAGCATGTGGAGGGCCAAAATACTAAAGAATTAAATGAATGTTACATATACTAATTTATCCAATACATGATTAAAATGTCAAATATATCATTAAATTATAAAACAAATAATTAACCAAAAATCCAATCAAATATACATTAATAATTATACAAATAAATATATTTTTAAAACCACATGCATCTAAAAATGAATGTAATTAGTAAAGGGTGATTTACAAATGTACTTAGAGTAAAATACATTTATTTTTTAGGGATCACCAGTCTGAAACACTGTATTATTATTTGGGGTCACAACTGTTTTTTTTTTTTTTTAAACCTCTGTGCCCTAATCTAATAAAAGATGCCGTTGACTTTTTGCAACTTTCTGGTTAACCCTATTTGTTAAGGTCATAAAATACATTTTGGAATTGTTTTAATGCTCTTATTTGACATTTAATTTCAGTTTATTATCATTATCCATGAAACACAACGATCTAAGGCAAAAGTCTTCAACGTTTTCCAGGCCAAGGACCCTAAACTGATGGCGCGATGGAGCGGGGACCCCCTAATTACATATATTGTATGAAATTGTGTTATATGTCAAACTGGTCCTATAGTCACTCTATTACATATGGAGCAATGTAACAAGTATTTCTGATTCCTGGTTGATGGGACAGGTGTTGTGAATGAAACTGTGCCCAGTTTAATAGAGCTCCTGTGATGCATTCAAGACAAAGACATCTTCTGTCTCCATTTATCTGTTTAGTGTGTTGAATTCATGTTAATGTGGATTTAAAAACATTTCAATTAGTGGAAAAAAATTGCAGGGGGGACTATTTAAAAAAAATTTAAAAAAATGATCCCCATGCAGTACCTCCATGGACCCCCTCTTGAAGACCTAAGAAAATCAGAGTGCTAAATGCATTTCTGAGTTTCACTATCTGAACTAAATTACTATAAATCTATTTTCGTTGGAACATTAATTTATTGAGCTGTGTGATATTCGCTTACTTACCTGTCGTCCTTTTCTTTGCTTTCCAATTCAACTTGAATTTAATAAAATAAAACAAAGGTTACTGATGGCAAAATGACACTTTCTCTACTTTCTCACTAGTTTTTATGAAGGCGCTCACCATTCAGAACCTCGCGTCCAAAGAAAAGCATAGTTCCTGAATATCTGCATCCACTGCTGTCACTAACTGGAAAAATACCATGAAAGTGAGCTAACGGGGTAATTAACAGAGGAAATGTGGATTTGTGACACTGCAGTATTCGCTCACCGTCAGCCAAAACCAATGTCTTGTTTGAATTGATTCCCTGAACAATGCCAAAGTATGAGGCATTTTTCAGAGTCAGTTTGATGCGTTTTCCTTTCAGAAGAGCCATGAACTGGACGTCTTCTGGAACCATTTTGAAACCGCCCCAGGCTGATTATTTGATCAGAAATGTCAACACGGCGTGTGTGCAGAAGAGGCAAATTATTCCTAAACTACGGTATGCTAACGGTTTGTCAAACATCACGCGGTCAGAGCGCGCTAAACTGCTGAGTGGGATATGGCGTTCAAGTACACTCGGAATTTCTACTATCTTTGAAAAACGTAAGAAAAAAAGGATTAATACGCTAAAAATAAAAAAACTCAAGAAATTAAACTTTTGGGAAATGTTTGATATATTCTACTAATTATTTTTCAATATAATTCATGAAGACATAGTGACTTATCTGTTTTCAATGTTGAGTGTTTTACACTAGTTCCATAATCCGGAAATAGGAGTTGGAAATTATACTCCAAAAACTAAAGAGTAGGTACGGAAGAGGAATAGGGCCACTGAAAAAGCAAAAAAGTTAACTGATTTTTACATTTTATTTTAGTATAATATGAGAAAAAAGTCATTCTGACTTTAATCTCAGAATTCTGACTTTTTTTCTCAAAATTCTGGCTTTAGTCTCAGAATTCTGACATTTTTCTATGAATTTTTACTTTTCTCTCAGAATTCTGACTTTTTTCTCTTAATTCTGACTATAAATATCAGAATTCTGACTTTAATATCAGAATTCTGACTTTCTTCTCAGAATTCTTTCTTCTCAAAATTCTGACTTTTTTCTCAGAATTCTGATTTTAATCTCAGAATTCTTGCTTTAATATCAGAATTCTGTCTTTCTTCTCAGAATTCTGACTTTTTTCTCAGAATTCTGATTTTAATCTCAGAATTCTTGCTTTAATATCAGAATTCTGTCTTTCTTCTCAGAATTCTGACTTTAATCTCAGAATACTGACTTTAATCTCAGAATTCTGTCTTTAATCTCAGAATTCTGACTTTAATCTCAGAATTCTGACTTTAATCTCAGAATTCTGACTTTAATCTCAGAATTCTGACTTTAATCTCAGAATTCTGACTTTAATCTCAGAATTCTGACTTTAATCTCAGAATTCTGACTTTAATCTCAGAATTCTGACTTTAATCTCAGAATTCTGACTTTAATCTCAGAATTCTGACTTTAATCTCAGAATTCTGACTTTGATCTCAGAATTCTGACTTTTTTTCTCAGATTTCTGACTTTTTTTCTCAGAATTCTGACTTTAATAGTAGTTAGATCTTAAATTATTAAATTAGTATTCAATTTAAAAAAATCTGTAATTTATGATAATTATATATTTATTTCGATAATTCTCTCCACACCACTTTAGAAAGCCAAAAAGCCCACAAGTTAATAATTATATAAGTTGTTAACCGTTTATACAACTTAGTAGATTTATGGAAATATATTAAGAAATAAATGTTTCAACCTTTATTTCAATGAGTCAACATTGTAACAAAAATATTACAGTAAATATATATTTAAAAAAGGAGGAAAAATAAACTATTTGTAATATATCACACCATGAACTGCATATATTATTATACCCTCAACATATAACAACAACCTGAATCTTTTGTGTGGATGAATAATCCTAAAATAATACCATCTTTATAAGTTTTAGAAATTTCCAACACTTTTTTGGAATATTTTATTTTGACAGAGTACTAATATGACATATTGAACTGTTAATCAAGTATGCTTGTATTAAAAGCTATTGTGGTTAGGGGCCACAACAGCCTAGGACACATATTCCTAACTCCAGTTAACCATAAAGGTAATATTGTTTATTATTCTTTTTGATGATTATGATTTTGGTTTTTCAAAACATGAATATTTTGGTGAAGGTGCAACTAAAACTTTACTTTCTCCACAAGGGGGTGACCTTACTTCAAGTATAGTACTTTTGCAGTTAGTTCAAGGGCCTTGATTGAATCTATCCAAAAAAAAAAGAGGTGGATTAAATTATAACTAACATCAAAATGTAGTTTAGTAAATAAAATGCAGATGATTATTATTTTTTTTTTTTTGGTATCCAAATGTTAAAATGAATCTATATAACAATGCAGAGCATCCTGTATAACATGTGTTGCAGAGTAACTTGCAAACTGTGTGAGGTACAGTAGAACAATAATAAACAGGACTTTCATTTCAAGGAGCTTGTTAGAGTTTTCTTTGCTGTTGATCTTTAGGAGAGGCAACAGGGGTTTGTGGTGTAAACACATAATAAAATAGAGTGTTTTTTTCACAATTGCCCTCTATCATAAAACATTTTGGTAATATTGTTCTTTGAAGCTTCATATCAAAGAGCAAAAAACAAACCAACATGAAAAATGAAATTAAAGCCACTTGGGTTCAGGTTTAAAGTATTGCTGCAAACACTAGTGACACAGGAACAAGGTAGAGATATCAAATCTTATCAAAGGCAGACCGCTCTAAATGTGACTTCACCTTTCCAGGGAAAACATGAGCTCAGGCTGGTGGTCATCTGAAAACAGCAAGTATGGAGACAATGGATCAAAGGCAGGATGGTGTAGGTGCCCAGATCTGTCATTTTTATTTTGCCTTTTTAACATTGTGCAGCTGTGCTCTTTTTTCTGTAATATTATTCCTTCTTAGAAAACTGTTTAAAGGTTTACATGAGAAGATATATATCTATTTTTTTTCTAATAAAACCACTTTTAAATTGCAAACGATATAAAATGGAAACTGTGCTGTTTCAAAGAGCAAAATGTCTCATAAACTCAGGAAACAAACAGGAATCAATGTCAAAGTATTCAAATATGTGAAACCTATTTCAGAAATGAAGGCAATTTTATGGTTAGGTTTAGAATGTAAACAGTGCTTAAGCTTAAAATTCCACACACATTTTAATACATTTTTTTGCCAGTAATGTCATTATGAACTGCAGCTGAATGTAAAAAGAATAAACTGATCTTGACTCTTAAACAGCTGTAAAACATTCCAGCAGAAAAGCTCTGCGAGCGTCTAAAATTTGATAAGTGTTGCACGTGCGAAAACAGAACCTGCAGCTTCTTCCTTTTATCTTGGAGGAAGATCCACCCTTTCCTGATGTTCCGACTGAACAAATATAAAGTTTGTGTAAACCAAAGAAGAAATCACATTACACGAATTTTCCAGAACATGTTTATATCTCAACCCTCAGACATGGGTGGGAAGCTGATTTCACAGGTGGGGCTGACACAACTTATGCAAACACAAATCTTACAAAAAAAAACTTCAGCTATTTTAAACACCTATTAAAAAAAAGAAAACGTTCCTTTTGTTTTAATTGTTTTGATTCTTTCATGAATACTACAAAATAAATACACATGCATGCACATCCCTTTTACACTCATCATTTATTTTATAATATCTCCAAAACATCAAAGAAAAATGAACTTCTGACAGAAGTATTTATCTAAATATGCAAGAGCAGTCCTGATTGTTCTTGTGCTTTTGCAGTTTTGCTCTACTATACCTTACTTTTTCCCAAATGAAAGGAGCTTATTCAAAGTAAACTCCAACCAGTAACTCCAGTGTCCACAATCTGCAAAAAAATATTGGAAAATGCTCAGCACATCACCTAGAAAACACCACCTTGAGACCAGAATGATGCAGCCACCTTGTTGGCTGCATCATGCTGTGGGAATGATTTTTACTACGAAAAGCAAAGCTGATTGGGGATAAATAAAAGATTTATTAATATCAGTTCATCCTGCAGAAAACCAATTAAAGGCCCACATTATAGATAGAAAGGTTTAGATTAGTGTTTATTTCATTACAGTTTGTTCCTTGCATCAATTTGCCCCCAAATTGGAGGCTTAGTTATAGTTTCTAAAATTTCTAAAAGTAGAATCGGGGGCATATGTCTTAGTTATCAAGTACCTTTAATCTGGAACCAGCATTCAGTTTTGTCCCATTCTATGTCTACAGTATATCACTGTGCTCATCCAGGATGTCTCTATTCTTCAAAGTCATCTACTTGATGTAATCAAGATAGTAAACTGTCTGATTTGAATAAATTGACTCTTTAAAGTGCATTGAAATGGTGTGTTGTGACCAGTTGCTACTACATACTAAATTCAATTGTTCTCAAACCATAGTTCTCAGCTGTGCAGCTTTTTGATGGGCATCAGCTTCAGTGCAACTAAATCAAATAATTAGGCCATAAGCTAGACCCTATGCTGATCTACTTGCGTGCAAGCTGAGGAGATAAAACAACTACTTGCCTTAGATCTGTTGTACAAAAGACATATATCAAAATTGAAAAACATGAGGACTGGAGTTCTACTGCCCTGTTTTGGACAAAGTACACCAACCCTTCCCCTCCCTGTTCACATGTGTAAGGCCCAAGAGCACTTACATTTAAGGTGTGTTCTATTTACACCCAGAAGTTGCTAAACATGCTTGGTTTAGGAATTCTGAAGGAGAAAGTCAGTCCTTGCTGTTGCATAAATAAATCATAGTGAAAGCAGCAGATTTAAAAAAGCTTTGAATCCAAGTAAACCAGAGACATGCATAGAGGTGTATGTAAAAAAGTTTATTTAATAATTACAGACCCATAACTAATTTAAAATTCATCTGGTGAGGAAAAGTGCCTACTCTATTCCATTAACATATGGAGAAAACCTTCATTGTTCAAAAGTTGTCTGTGCAAATTCTCAGTCATCCAGATTATCAGAACCCAGAAACATGATTCAATCAGAGGCATCCAGACCTTTGCTCAGTTTTTCTCTGAACATTTCAACACCTATCAGGAGTCTTTGTAAGTTTTAGTTGCTTTCACAAGACCTGTTGTTGGAGAGCTAATGGTTCCAATGCTGGATCACACCAAGTCAGATGCAGATGAATGATCCATCCTTCAATCCTGGGTCATTGGAGTCTGCTGTTTAGTGAGAGTTTGAGCTTGGCTAGAAATCGGAGAATCTAAGGAAAAGGATAATCTTTCACAAGAAGTTTGATCATAAACTTAACACCCACAGTCACAAAGGAATAGTTTAAATAGAAGAAAACAAAAAATATGGTCCAGTTAAAGGCCAAACTACAGGAGTATTTGAGACAAGACTGTAAAATAAAAAAAATATCCATCTACCTTTATAGAACTTTAACTTTTTGCAAAGAGAAAATTACATAGATTACATGGTCGAAGTGTTCACATGTAGCAGAACTCCATCCTTCAATTTTCCGTCACGCTCTATCCCAGCTGGGGTTGAAAAAGGTGCCTATTTCCAGCTGTCAATGGACGAGAGGCAGGGTACACCCTGGACAGGTCGCCAGTCCATCGCAGGGCAAGACAGAGACAAACAACCATTCACACAAACACACACCTAAGGAGAATATAGAGCCAATTATATTAACAGTCATGCTTTTTTGGTCTGTTGGAGGAAGCTGGAGTACCTGGAGAGAACCCATGCATGCTCAGGGAGAACCTGCAAACTCCATGCAGAAAGACCCCAGGCTGGGAATCAAAACCCTTCTCGCTGCAGAGCAATAGTGCCACCCAATGCATCACTGTGCAGCCTAGCAGAACTCCAATGTGGGGAGAAAAACAATTTACTCTCTGCAAGGAGATCATCATTAGAATTTATCTTAGTATTATGTCTTTAGTACAGGGGCCAGGAGGACATGATCTACACAGTGTTGCCAACTCAGCGACTTTGTCGCTATATTTAGCCACTTTTCAGACCCCTCCAGCGACACTTTTTCAAAAAAGCGACTAGCGACAAATCTAGCTACTTTTCTGGTGTCTGCTGTGGGGCACCTCCCTCGTCCCAACCCCGTTCTCCCACTTCTGCAGGAGTCGCTGTCAGCGCTGCAGTCAGAGCCACAGCCTGTTACCCTCAGCGTCCAGAATGCAAATGAACCGCGCATGCGCCTGGATTGATGGCGCAGGTTGATCACGCTGGAGTCAGCTCCCTCAGTTGCTGAACCTGCCATATCTTTTTGTGAACAGGCAAGCACAGCCTGTGTGTGTGGAGGGAAATCTTATTAGTTTAAAAAAAATTATAATAATTACCATTATTTGCTCCCATTGTCATTGTAGCCTTTTTTTTTTTGTTCCATTTAGATTTTTAATGTTAATGTAATAAAATGTTATGGTTCAAAATGTTTTACCATGGTTTTTAAGCTGCTTAAGCCTGGTGTACACTGTGCGATTTTTGGGGCGATTTTCCAGTCATGAGACAATCTTTCGATCGGGCCAACTTTCAGCCTGATCGTGCGTCATGAGTCGTATAGTGTACAGGGGGTTACGAGCGGTGATCAGCCTACCTCGACCACCTCCTGATAAGGAATCGTGAGGTCGGGAGAATATCAAACATGTTTAATTTTCTCCTGACCGTCGTGGACAAATAGCTCAGTGCGCATGCGCATACAAGGATTCTTCTTTTTATTCCTCCTCTCAGATGTAAACACAGCAGCATGGCAGGGATACAATGAGTGAAATGCAGTTCCGTCTGCAAAATTGACGGACCACAGCAGCTACTGTACGCCTGCTCACTACCATGTCCTTTTTCAAAATACATCGTCACCCTTTCTTTCTAGGACCCTCAGGACAAAGTTGCACAAATTGCCATGGCAGCGCGGTTCACTATATTGAGCTACTATCACTATAATATCCCCCTTCTATTTGTCTGGCTTCATGATAGAGAGCTACAGAGCAGCTCCATCTCACTGTGGAGCTGAGTTGGTTTTTAGTCGCACAGTGTGAGCAGGCAGATCGCATCAGAGCGTCGGGCCGAACGTAAATCTTGAGCTGCTGCCCACACTGTACGACTAAACGCAGGGTTTAGTTGCGTGCAACGATTGAAAAAAATTGCACAGTGTACGCCCGGCTTTAGTGGACCAAAAGGGAAAAAAGAAAAAGTAAAAATAAAAGTTGAAAAAAAAATAAAAACTGCAAATTAGGCAATGACGTAATTCAGCAACTTATAGCACAGCCAATAGCATCTGCAGCTTGGAAGAGCAAGTCCACCCCCAGTCTATATTCCTGAATGTAAACATAAATCCATGTAGACCTGTCATTCAGAAAGCAACACATCTGTAAGCACCTTTTCAAACATAACTGGATAGCTGACTGCAAAGAGAAAAATCGGGCTCTTCATCCTTCCTTCCAGCTATTCCCACATTATTTTTCAGTTGGTAAAAGTTAGATTCCATGTTCTCCCTTTCAGTGATTTTTTTTATTTGGACACAGATACAAGTCTGCAAAGGTGTCTGTTTTAGTGTATTTTCTCAGAGACCCCAAAACACTGTCATGTATGTATGGACTATATTTGTATTGCTATTGTGGTTAATCTGTATGCAATTTAAAGTTATGAAAAAAAAAAAAAAGCACTGATAATAGCTACTTTCCTTACTGAGGAGTTGGCAACACTGGATCTACAGGGGCACTGGTCCCTGTCAAGGCAAGGCAAGGCAAGACACATTTATTTGTATAGCACAATTCAGTACAAAGACAATGCAAAGTGCTTTACATGATTAAAATATAGGAAAGTAAAACAGAATAAAAACAAGTAGGAATAAATAAATAAATAAATATGCAGAAACAAAAAAAACAAAACATTAAAACAGTTGGACTAAAGAAAATAAAAAAAGTTGAACTAATGATGTTTCAGTTGAACTGTTTAATTAGAACAGTCGAAGGTTATCCTAAACAAATGTGTTTTTAGTCTTGGCCCCTGTCTAGAACCGCCAGTGAATCAGACCCTCCAAATCTTCCAGAACAGTAACACAATATAAGTCTATGTTTTGTTGTATCGTCAGCCGGTCGCTTGTCTTAACTTGTAAAAAAATGTGACATACCTGTTGAAGCATGACTCATGGGGAAAATAACCAGGAGACAGAGAGAGAGAAAGAGACCAGTATGAAGTGTGAGAGTGACACCCGACAGCAGTGCGGCCGCCCACTCTGTGACAGACTGCCTGGGTGAATCTTTAATTGTGTAATGTTCATTGACGAGTCAGCACAATGCTGCTGAGAGCGCGGTGGCGCACCGAGCCGGACCGAGCTGAGCGATGAAATGCTCCCGCCGAGGAGGACGCAGATGGACAGCCTAGTGGAGCCGCTCGTCGCCCAGTACCTCGCCATGGGATGTCAGTCAAAGGAGAAGCAAAACGAAAGCATAACAGCAGACGACAAGGGAAAAGACGATGTGTAAGTTCAATTTCCTACTATCGCTACCACATTTAGTTTGACGGTTCCTGAAGATATGTTACACCACCTGTTTGGATTAAAGGTTTTTAATCTCAGGCTCATTTTTTTTTTTTTTTTAAGTTTGAATGTTTTTTTTTGTTTTGTTTTTTAGAAATTGCAAAAGAAAAAAAAGGATGTATCTCTTCACCGCGTATTTACGCACAACAAAACGCTCAGATACGTCAGTCTCTAATGTCTGGCTTAACTTATTTCATTATTACTGGTCATTCTAGATTTGAAACCAAACTGAAGGTCAGCTTTCCATTGGTGATAGTGAAGTTTAAAAAGAAGGAAATGAAATAAGAAAAATCACAAGCAATCCAGAGAAGCAATATTTGGAAAATCGTTACGCGCTCCAATGTGACATGGTCCGTGCATGTCTCAGTGTCCTGATTTCTCCATCAAATTTAAACTTTAAAGCACAAACATGTAATTTTTTATTCGCTTTTGAGGTAATAAAAAAATACGAGCAG
>NW_015151124.1:128918-140409 GCF_000732505.1 Cyprinodon variegatus
TATATATATATATATATATATAAAACATGCTTCACCTGGTGATGTCAGTGTCCATATATGGTAAGGGGGGGAGGCTTTGGAAAAATGCTTATTATGATCCAGAATCATCATGTTTATTCACATTTATGTGTTCTATGATGGAAGAAAACATGTGCAAAACCAAATAGCAGCCACATTTCTATTTGTTCTTATCTATTTTAGACACCCCCAACATTTTTCAATTGTTTTTCAATTGAACATTTTGCATATAATAATTTAGACTGCATATATTTCTTGCAAACATTTAACGCGTACTAACTCTTTCATAAGGTTTTTAAGTCATTTTTTAATCCATTTGTGTTTTAGCTGAAATAACAGGAGAAACTTAAAGGAAAACTCTTGTTGCACCTATTTTTTAAAAAAAATGTCTTTCTTTTTCCCAAGGAGGCTGACTTCAGGATGTACGCTTAGCAGATCTAGAGTTTCTCCACCGGGTCGAACTCGCAAGTTCTACAAACCCATGCAAACCCAGGTTACTCCAAGCAAATCAATAATGTCTCTGGGACATGTCGCCAAAGGGGCAAGCTGGGAAGAACTGATTCAGGCCTGTCTGGAATTGTTTGGTAAGTTCATGCTAGTGGTTTTTGTTTTACAATTTAAGACCCTACCTTAGAATGATTGAACAAATATCATGATGATTATGATGATAGTTAAAGATCTTTAAGGGTTGAAGCTAATATTGCGTTATCTTGCTTGCGGTTGTTTTTCTGTGGTTAATTTGTTGTTGTTCTTTTAAGAGTTTTTCTTTTCTAACCTTGTATTTTTACTCAGAAGTGAAGTTGAAACAATATTATGTGAAAAAAATTTGATCTTTCAGGTTTGGGAAATATAAGTTGTTTGAAAGGAAAATAAAAAAAAAAGTACCCATATCTCTCTCAGTATTATCCTTAATGGTTTTCCGTATTCTTATTTACATTTACTGCCAATAAGGCATGCTTGCTGCTTTAAAAAGGTGGACAAACTTAACTGTGTCGGGATGTGGCGATGTCCTTTATTCTGGCTTCCTTTTTCAGAAATGATTTCCTGCATTTTGATTTGTTTTTCATGAGGTGTTTCTGTGTTTTTTGCCATTCAGACTACACACCCATAAGGAAAGGTGAACATTTCCCCAGCAGTTAGGTGGACCTTTAGCTACACCCAACTAGAACCTTTGTATGCTAGCATTGGGAGTGTCTACAGGTTTTGTGATTGTCGATGACTTGATTTAGGATCTATTAAAACCCAAAGCTTAAGCAATTGTTCAGATTTTCATTTGCTGGTGTTGATTCACGTTGACTTTCATTGTTGGTGGTATTTGTTTGAACCTGATTTAAGTAAAGTCCAGTGGTTGTATTTGAGTCAGAGTTGGGCTACTGGATTATGGAAAGATTTGTTTTCAATGTGGCCAAAATAATTGTGAAATGTCCATTGTTTTAAAGTAATTGCTTATTAATGCATCTGGTGTAGCTTGTATTTCACTTCTATTTTGTACAGTCTTGGGAGCCTTATGTCTAACTTTTCATCGGTATGATGTTGTCTGCACAAGATATTTTTATATACCGTCATAGATCAATTCATCTACAATGTTTTGCTGGTTTCACTACACTATTTCAGATAACTTTACATTTTTAATAAAACTGATTGGGATTGATTGGGTTCATCCTTAAAAGGAGGTGCAACAAGCTTGCACAATTAGGGCATATCTACAAAGTAAAGTAAAAATAACTGCAAATATTCTATTTTTGGTAACTGAAAAGCAAAACCAGTATTAAACTATAAACTTTGGTAATAAGACCATTGGTCAGAGTGCTTAACATAACAAAAACAAAACAGTAGAAGCTATAATATAACTGTCTTTTTGTTCTGCCTTACTGAACAGGTCATATACTGAATGGCCTTAAATGCAAGTATTTGAAAACCTTAAAGAAAATCTGTTCTTTTCAATTATTTACAGTTGAGGCCATAATTATTTATATAGCTGTCATTTTTTTTAACTTATGTGGTATTTGACATAAGGTTTCTGGCTGAATTTAATATGAATGTTTTAAAGTAGACAGGATCCTGGTTTAAATTTGGCACCATAGGTTAGGATAATAACAGAAAGGCCTTCTAACTCCAAAACTCTTAACCTCATCACTGAAAAGAAATCGTTAATTACCAGTGGACCCATCCAAAAAGCTCATCAGCAATTATGAACAGGGGTTGATATCTGTAATAACAATCTCCTGTTAGTTATTGAAAAAGAAAAAAAAGTAAATAAACACTGAGCTATTTTTCGATCACCACTTAAGAGACGCTTGTCTGATTTTTAATGGCAGATTGCTTTAAAATATTTCGGGCTTTACTATATCATCACTCTTCTTTAATGGGCCGTTTCACATTTCATAATATATAACCTTTATAAAACCATTTTCAACATGAGAAAGAGTCATAAACAAATTAGCTAGATTTAATGTTGACAAAAAAAAAACAGCTTTTGGATTAGGATTACAAGACGAAAGAAACATTTGGTATTGGAAACTAAGAGAATTTTATACAAACTAACATACTCCAGGTTCGTTTTAGATATGAATCTGAATAATTTAATCATTTTTATATGTTAAATGTTCCTTTAGCACCTTATATCTCGTTTTTCTTACAACTTATTTTAAAAGCTTGATCAACCACAACCACATACAGAAATATAATCAGGGGGTATAATATTTTAATGATGACGTTTATATTTGTATTTATAGCAAGATATTTAGCAGCATTTATAAGAGAAGGGGTCTTAAATCCCTGCGACGGACTGGTTACCTGTCTATTCTACTTCTTGTCTGAAGACTGTTGAAGATAGGCTCCAGCTTGTAAGTTGGAAATGAAACCAATTATGGCTACATGTAGCACATGGCTGTAAAGAATGTGTACAGTACCAAAAAATGGACAACAGTCATTGCGTAGGCTGCCGTTGGATCAGTCAAAGATCGCTGCATCAATCAAGTTGTCTGGAGTGCTCTCAGAGTTGTGGTGATTGTGTCTCTAAAGAGACAGCTTTCAGATGGCCGTTGCCTGGTTACGCAAATGCAGCAAAAGCAGTGGAGACGTGTTATGATGGGCTGCACATTAAGTGACATTTCATAACTGCATTTATCTGCAGAAAAAGAAGAAGTGGGCTCTAATGACAGCCTGCCTCTCATCAGGTCCACGAGCAAAACAGAATTTATCATTAAGGCGTCTAAAGAGGCTTATAGACTAGTAACATGTAATATTCTAAAGGGAATGTCACTGCTTTTATTTAAAAAAGAAATGTTTGTGTGCATGGACAGGATGTAATCTATTTGTGCTGTGTGTTATGAGTGTTTTTTTTTTTTCCTGAATGGCTTCTCTGCATAAAATGGCAAATTCCGTTCCTCGGCTCACATCACACATGAACCCCCCTTGGTCTACAAGTCCTGCCACCTTTCTTTTTTTTTTCAAACGTGATAGCACACATAAGGGCAGTTTAAAAGATTACCATTGAAACAGCTTCAAGCTTGGTCAAGCTGAAAGGTCAGCTCCCTGAACTGTAGCCTTCAGATGCCTACCAACCTTTGAAATGCAGGAGCGCTGGGAGGTGTGGATCAATTGCTGACATCATCACTCTCTTCTGACCCCACACCATTCCGCTAACTGAGTTGCACATAATATACGGCTCTGTTTTTATTTTGAAGACAAGATGTGAGAATGTTTGTGTGCTGTAGCTATCAGATGGGAAATGTATGAAAACCAACCTTAGGCCTGTTTTGCTTTCACAAGAAAGTTGTTCACACTTGGAATCGAAACATCTTATAAATGTGTGTGTATATATAAATATATATATATATATATATATACACATGTACATATACACACTTTATATATATATATATATATATTTATTATGATTTTTGGCTAAAATGTTTTCTAATTGTTATTGAGTTACCTCAAACCTTTGTTTACTAATTGTTAAAGATACACTAATCAGCCACCATAAATACCTTTATTAGTCCTTTATGGCTCTGAGTATTAGTTGACAAGTCATGTATTTAAAAATAATAATAGATTTTCCTGTCCAAGAAATTCATCAAATCTATGGATAAATGCAGGTGCATTTCTGGCACTGAATTAAAATTTCGGTCTCCCATTGTTTCGATTTATTTGGTCATTTTTAAACAATTGACCAAAAACTATTCCTACTGTAATTTACTAACATGGGTTTTTCTCATTGGATGTAAGAGAGCTATTTTATTCTTATTGTGTTTCTATGTTTATACTCTCTTTGAGATGCAATCTATCTTTAGTGTTTTGTAAGCAAGATTTACTTAAAAAAACAATAGAAGGGAAATAAAGATCAGGGTGATGGTGAGGAGACCTTCAAATTTTCAAAACTTGGATCTCATCACCAGGAGAAACCTTATTCAAAAAACCTATTCAAAAAACTCTAAGGAGATGTTTATTACTATAATAGTAGTAAAGAGGCTAATTTTACTAAACCTTAAATTAAAATAGATAAATTTTTTTTCCACTTAGTTAATACACCTTGCGGTTTTACTATTATATTAGGTGAGATTCTTGATTGTGACTAAATGAAATGAAATGACAAGTTTTATGCATTTATATAATATTTATTTTATACATTTGATTTATTTATTCATGGCAAAACAGAGTAAAGCAACTATTTAATTGTTGATGTATTGCTTACTTAGTACTTAATCTTTTCTTTTAATAATTGAAGCTAATAAAAGCCATTCACCTTTTTTTTAACACCAGATATATGATTAGTGTTATTGGCTGTCCAGAGCACAGGGAGATGTCCTTTTTTCCTGCATCTTACTTGAACCAAAAACAAAACAAAGGGATCATCTCATCTGATAGCCTCTTTCAAAACAAGGAAAAGTGCAAATGTGCAGGTTTAAAGTGGCTGATGAATGTTTAAGATAACCTTAAAAGCAGGCCAGTCAAAGCGTGCACACTGAAGTGTTTATCACCAGCCAGCATCACGTGGATCCAGCGCGCTGGGCGGCAGCTTTCCTAATGTTCCCGTCAATAGCAGACGGTCCAGAAAGGATTTCCTCCTGCAATTAACCCTGCACAGGGAGTGTTAGTGGTTGGAATGCTGTGAAGCAATTGTTTACCAGATAGTCATGACATCCTGTTGGAGATTCAACTCTGCAGCTGATTTTAACTACTTTGTCCGTGTGAATTGATACACATATTAAAAAAAAAAATTGCTTCTCATAATTTTGTTTGCACAGATCCTATGTAGAACATCACAGAAATCCAGTACCTTGAATGCACCACTGTTGTTTCATCAGTTACATCATTTTGAAAATGAGAATTCATTTAATTACACTCTTACTTTCTCAATAACTTCACAGATAAGTTCATCCTTTGCTTTGTTTAGAAGGCAGGAGCTCTATGCTGTAAGCAGAAGCATAGCCGATGTAGGATAAGGCAGACAAGATTAGCCACTTCCAGCAGGAGTGGTTAGTTGCTTACCGACAAAAAAGATAAGAAAGCATGTTGTCATGGTGTCTGGGCTATTTTCAAGGTAATATGGTTTAAACGTGGCCCCCTCAGATGTCTGATGGCCTTGATGGCCCCAAGGTTGCGGCAAAGCTTTTCATTTACTGTGCGCTTGTTGTCTAAATTTTCTGTTTTTACAGACTTTAAAGGAGAAAGATTTAGACAAGTAGGGTGAAAAAAAATCCCACAGTATATAAATGGGTGTTTGGTAAGCAAAGGTTTCTTCATGGTTAATCTCAAATTCCCGGTTTTAGTGGTTAGAATATTTGCATAAGATGTGTTGTTTTCTCCTGTAAGTGGGAAGTGAAAATGTTTTAATGTCACATCATGTTTTGCACACATACACTATATAGTGGTTGGGGAAAAAAAGGGGTCTCGAGATGTCAGCTGTAGTATGCAGACAACTAGAATAAAGGAAGGTGGTCTGGTCACAAAGGGAGGAAGTTCTGCTCTTGCAAGGAAGGAGGAAGTGAAAAAGGTAGTGAGACAGGCAAGCATCACTGGTTCACACAATCAGAGGAAAAGGTAAATCTTCCACTGCATGGTCTGTGGATAGTATGACTAAAGCATGTGCACAAATGGTTTTACCCCGTTTCGTTAACTGGGTAGAAATGTTTCCAATGGGAGAAATGTCTTTCTTTCTCATGATGTTCTACCCATGCAACGTTTTGTAAATCTTTTTTGTTCTCACACAAACATGCAGATTAGAAAGCTACTTAATGTTCCTGTTAAATGTTTTGACTAAAAAAACATGATTTCATTTGAACTTAAGATGATACTAAACTATTGAAAGACTTCTGATAATTTTAATACATCTGAGATAGTCATGAGTTTTGTGATCAATTTCTTTTAAAAAATTGCCCACCAACAGTACATGATCCCTCCATAGAAGAATAAAGTTTTGGCTAAACGCACATGTAAACTTTACAAGGACTGTCCTTTATTTAGCTGCAACCGTCTTCCAATCAACCCAAACCTGTTCCCCTGTGCCTTTGCAGAACCCGATTTTACCACTGCTGTGTTTCACTGTAAGGCTGGTGTCTTCAAGGAAGGTGCAGGGTTAGTTTTCCACCACAAGTTGCAATTTGTACCGTATGTAGGCCAAATAGTTCAGTTTTTACCTCCTGTAACTCGAGCCTATTCACATATTCACATTTTCTCTATCCATTACATGGTTGGTAGCAAACTTTAAAATCAGCATCTTGCTGCTTTCTTTTAACAGCTTATTTCTTCTTGCTAGTCTGCCATAAAGACTTCACATGTGAAGTGCAAGTATGTTTTTCCTGTCTACTTGTTTTCCTTTGTCATGAATCTTTTCACCAGATCAACAGTGACCACAAGCCTCTTTACTGCATCTATATTAATGGTCTCAAATTAGTTGGACAGATGTGTTTCAAGGATTTAAAATTATGCAGCACTAACTCAGTTTTCTGATTATTGACTTCACAAAGCTGGATGCTTTAACTTCCCCACAACTTAATGTCTGCTGTGTTAATTGGTCTTCTTCTTACTGTTTGTTCGCTAAACTTCTCTAACAAGCAGGCAGGGCTCTGCAACCTGTGACTCCGGAGCCGCAAGTGTATCTTAAGACACTTGGCAGTGGCTATTCATCGCTTTGGCTAAAGTTGATAAAGAGCCAGTTAAAATTTAAATGTAGATATTCTAACCTATGCATGTTTTATCATTTTCTGCATGATTGCATCCAAAATAAATTGACTCTAAATATAACAGAAATAAGTTTTTTGATATTTTATAAGTGGGGAAAAATGTCTGTGCTTTTATTTAACGGATTCACTCTAATTTCAACAACCCATTTTGAAAGTATTTAGTCATTTTCCATTATTTAAAAACCTAAAATTTGAAATGGCACTGTGGTTGATAAAGAGGACAAAATTCCCGTTGTAGATATTTATTAAAACTTAGTTATATATTTAAAAAAAAAAACAAAGATGATTAATGTTTGTGGCTTTAAACAAGTTTTATTAGCTGGACTGAAATCAAAATTGAGCTCCTCAGGTTGTAAAAGTTGCAGACCCCTGCACAAAGGTCTTCACACAACAACTATATATACCGCGTGATTAACATTGACACAACTGAACTCTGTTAATTCAGTGAACTCTCAAAGTATGCATTCTATTCAATTATAAGACATTAAAAGGGCTCTGAATACAAACACATACACACTAATGATGTTTTTGTTATAAAAAAAGAAATAAAAACAACGTTCTAGCATTTCTTCTGTCATCATTGTGCTCTGCTTTGGGTGTGTAACAAAACTTTAAAAATGGGTGTTAATGTCTTTACAGTGTGAGCTTCAGTAAACCAATAAAGGTTTAGTGTATAAGGAACTAGATTTAAACCAGAAGGGCAAGTTCTGCATAATAAAACCCTAAATGAAGGAACCCAGAAGTTATCAGGGATTTATTTTTTCTTCACACGTTTCATACATGTTTACATTTGATCACTGCTGCACTTTAAGGGATGGAAATGTCATAAAAGCTGTACAAAACGAAATTTCGTTTTGTCACACTCTGTGTATACAAAATGACAGTAAATGTTGTCTAAGTTTAAGGGTTTAGGATGCTGTCTGAACAAAGGCCAAAATGTATGATAAAACGAATGAGGCCAACCAAGATGCGTCTAAAAAAAACCCTGAGGTTTTGACTGAACACGACAAAGTTCACAGTCGTGTTAAAGATGAAATGATGGTGCAATCAGTAACACAATGTTAATGCAAGCGCTTATTTTAGAGATGAAAACTAGTTTTGTTTAGTATTATTAATAGTTAAATGAGACTCAACAATTTAAAATGGCTGTCAAAACTTTACTTTGATGTTAGTATGAATAGTAATCTGATCACACAAATATGTTTCCTTCTCTTATAACCTAATATAGCAACAGGCGTAATCATAACAAGCACAATTCAGCCACATCTTTATTCTTGGACCGACTCTGGTACTCTACATATCGGTCTCTATTGGCATGTCTTGCTCACACAGTCTGTGTGTTTTTACTCTGACTGCATGTTTTCTTCTTTTCAGACGCAGATGGTCGCGTGAGGAAGAACGACCACCTGCTGAACATCACCCTGACCATGCACCGTCTCCTCATGTCCTCCAGTGACCTGCTGGACAAACTCATCGATCGATATCCTTCAACGGCCTACCAGAGACGTACACACTGGTGCTTTGTTTCTTGATTCTAACAGTGGTTTTGAGCAGAATAATGTAACATGTGAACAAATAACTGGACCTGCTGCGGGCTCGGTTGTCAACAGCAACGCACAGTCAAGCTCATTCCTGGCTTAGATCTTTTTGCTGTCAGTGTAAAGCATGATGGGCAAGTGGCCTGTTTTCACTCTCTATACTCCATTTTGCATCCAGTTTCCCTCTTGCTGCAACTGTACTCCACTAAGGCTTGTACCCCATCCATTCAATAGCAGGGAGAATACTACCTTGGAGTTGTTAGTCCTGTTCGACATATTTTATTATATTCTATACGTCGATATCCTTAATATACGCTAAGGAAAAAAATAGTCCCTTTATGAAAATGCCTTTAATTTAAGACTGTGTCGTCACAAACCCCCATGATAGGACCTTGTTAAGGCAGCAGGTGTAAATTGCCTCCGTCGTTGATCAACTACATTTAGACAATGAACCAAACATGCATTGTTTTTCTAATCCTCTATTTGTGGGAAGAAGACCAAAAAAGACACATTAGATCAATTTCAGATCAAGAAGATCCATGGGGGTCAATTAACTGTCCCCAATGCAGTCAAGCCTTCTGTTCCTGTGACGTTGTTACCCTTTGTAGGAGGATAAACCTAATCTCAGTAGAGAGCCTAGTTATACTGCTTTATAAAAGCATGTATTTTATCAGGTGTTAATACATAAAATTGTTTTCAAAGTTTTGGGGAAATAGAAATATGAAAAATGACATTTGATCTCAATATAAAATATATATACCCCCTAATGGTTTGTATTTGTTGGTAAACATCGGTGGACAGATGACATCACAGAGAACAAGAAACATAGAAGACAGGCAAGTGAAAGGTTGTGGAGAAAATGGGCGATAAACATCTAAAGAACAGTTGGGGCATAAAGCAATGTCTCCAGCTTTGGAGATCTAATATGAGAGAAATGTTCTAAAATAATGAGAATGGCAAAACTGTAAACCTGCCAAGACATGGCTGTCTATATAAACTTGCAAGGCTTGGCAAGCAGAGTATTCGTTAGAGACCACTAGGTCCATGATAGTTCTGGAGGAGTGGCAGAGATTCAAATCTCAGATGGGAGAATCCAATCACATGCTGTTGGGAGCGCAAAACTCGTGGTGAAAATGGAAGATCAGTAAAAAGAAAGTAATTGTTCAAAGAAATCACTTCATCAGTTCAGTTTGGGGGGTTGCCTCAATGCAGAGGAAACGGTAAATGCATTGAAGAAAGTACCCTAATGAGATCAGATCAACATCTTATAGTTTGGCCAGCATGCAAAATGCAATGTGGGACGCATAACTAACATTTCACAGTAAAACATGGGAAGGGGAGCAACATTCTGTTTGTATAGTTTTCCCCAGCTGGGGCAGAAAAACTAGTTTATGAGAAGATGGATTTAATCAAATACAAGGTAATTCGGGAAAAAAAAAACTGTTAGAGGCTGCAATGAATGTCCATAACTCACTGGAAGTTTAAATATCAAAGCATTTCCAGGTGTAAAAATGGCGCGATCAAAATGAACATTTGTGAATTATCTCCATCCGGTCTAACTTAGCCTGAGATTTTAACCAAAGAACTTAGTTCAATTTTAAAAATAAAACATAGCTTCTGATAAAATTCTGTAGCAGAATTTAAATCAGCACCTGGGGTATAAAAATTCATTTGTTTCAGAAAGGATTGGTTTCTGTTTACCCTAAATAAATTAATGAGGGACTGTGTTGGTGAGCAACATGTGCAGAGTGAAGGTCATCCAAAGCACAAGATGATGAATATTTTGTAGGCAGACATCGCCGGCTGAAACATCTCCAGAGTCCTGACTCTAAACAATGGCTTTCAGCGGTTCTGCATTATATTAGACATTGGTTGTGTATTTTCTTTGTGCAGTTTGCTCTTCACTTTCCCCTGTATGCCAGAATGATTCATTTGGTGATGCTCATCAGAGTTGCAGATGCCTCCTCCCACATGACCAAATGTCACATGTGTTTGCCTTTTGGTTCACTGGGCTAAGTTTGTATTAACGAGTGCCAGCCCCTGCAGGTAAATCAGCCATGTTTTCAGTGTTTACTCAACATACCTGCTATGCTGGGTATCTGTATACCTCCTGGGGAAATAAGCTGAAAAAAAAAATGTTGGCTCCTTAACTTGTGCTTACTTTTAAAACCGCTCTAGACAATGATCAGCCAGCAGAGCGCCAGAAGATATGCTACCTCATCAGGTCAGTGCAAGACGTGTCCAGTATCTCCAGATTCAATGTCACATTTAGTTTACTGTCACTCACTCACATTATTATTTCTAATTTTCAGGCACTGGATTCAGGAGTTCTGGATGATGTTCCGCTTACCCCACAGCTTGTCTGACAGCCTGGAAGACTTCCGGGATCTGCTGAGAGAACACGGACAGGAGCATCTTTGCTCTCTCCTAGAGACCAAATGGATGTAAGTGTTAATGTCTTACCAGCTGGCCGACTGAGACAAGAAGCCTACACGACTCCCAGTCAGTTTGCTGCAGCCATGAAATCAGTCACGATCCAGAACACAGAACAGAAAGCAGTTTAGCCTTGTGGCTGCAGGAGCATTCCAGCAGCATGACTTCATCCTGACAAAACCTTTTCTAGGCAGATTAGATAAGAGCTGCAGTGACTAGTTGATCTATCTATCTATCTATCTATCTATCTATCTATCTATCTATCTATCTATCTATCTATCTATCTATCTATCTATCTATCTATCTATCCAT
>NW_015151124.1:140471-175645 GCF_000732505.1 Cyprinodon variegatus
CTATCCATCTATCCATCTATCCATCTATCCATCTATCCATCTATCCATCTATCCATCTATCCATCCATCCATCTATCCATCTATCCAAAATAATGATGAGAGGTAGGTTATGTAAATCCCTTTATTGTCCCACAATGGGGAAATTAACCCTCTGCATTTAACCCATCCCCTTGGACAGCAGTGTGGGGGATACATTGTGGGGTTATGGGTCTTGCTCAGGAACCCAGAGTGGAAGTTGTGGGGATCGAACCGGGTACTGCAACCTAACTGCTAGACCATCGCTCCCCTTATAAAATGGTTTTCAATATTTTCGACCAAAGTTGTTCTAGGTATGGAAAAATACTAGTTAGGTGAACATAAATGAAAGTATTGTGCAATCAAATGTTCATTGGTTTAACAGAGAAGGGTGATGCAGGAGAAACGCACACATTGACCACTGTTCCATTGTTTTCCTGGAGATTCTGTGGAAGTTAAAGATCTTTTATAGTGTTTAGGTTTCTTTTGTTGTGCTTGCCTTCTGAATGGAAGAGGTGTATTGGGGGTTAAAAGTTTCTGAATTAGATAAAATGATAAAAAAAAAGTAATCATAATATTCTCCAACACTGCAAAAAATGGAAATCTAATTAAGAAACTTTTTGCTTAAAATAAGTGCATTTTTCTCCAATTTAGTACAAAAGTGAGACACATAGCCAATGGAACAAGACAATTTACATTTAAAATAAGAAAAAAACAACTGCATTGTCTTATTTCAAGTTCATATTATCTAAATTTCTTATTTTAAGAGTAAAGATACTAATTTCATTGGCAAATCATCATATTTACCCACTCAAATTAAGGGTAAATACACTAAATTTAAGAAATGTTTACTTAATTCTAGATCATTTTTGCAGTGAAGACCTTCCAGATGGGTAATTATTGGCCAGATTTAAAACAGTTCATGCTATTACTTTTGGTTTTAAACAACAGAAGAGCCAAGGTGATTGCATGGAATTAAGTAATGTGATTATTGGGCCATTCCTAAAGGTCAAAACGTTCCAGCTTATGTTTCCTTTAGAGTTGCACTCACATCAGATATTGTTTGACTTTATATTCAACCATAACAAATGCATAAAAGATCTGGAAATCTTTTTTTTTTTTCATAATTTTTAAAATTTCAGATACATTTGGCTGGTAAGAAAATAAGCAAAATCATCTTTACTTTTGATTTTTGAATAGAATTTAGTTATTTAGATTATTTAAACAAATTTAGTTAGACAAAATTGGTTTACTCTTAAAGGTATTGTGGAGCATTTTCTTGAATTTTTTTAAAAGACCCGCCCTCTCCACTTTAAAAAATAGATTTTTCCTCGTGCACGCTCTGTTTAAAAGTTGCTGTTCTCATACTGTAGCTCATACAAGCTTACTGTGTTCGAACGTCCGCCCTAACCCCTATATCCCCCTCAATCCCTACATAGAGAGTGGACTTTAAAGTGAACTCAGTTAACTTGATGTTCGGACCGATAATCACTCTCCCGTTGGTCCACTGCACGGTGCCTGTGCCATCTTTGTTATTAGCCGCGCTGTCGGGTATCTACAGCCTATGGCCACAGCGGGTCGCTGTGACAGCACATCCCAAAATGCTTTGCAAAGACAGCTCTCCGCGCAAAGCATGGGATATATATGCCTCTTCTAAAGCCTTTTTTTCTTCTCATACACTTTGTAGACACTTTTTCTCTTACGACCGTCTGCCATTTTCAAAGAACCGCAGGTGAGCTTTAATGACTGTCTGAAACCGTAGCTCACCACAGATATACGTCTGAAAGTGAGCATTCACAGAAAAATATAGCTAATGGGGCAAGCACGTAGGACGGCCTTACGTAAAAACATATCAGATAAATGATTGGCAATTAGGACCACTTATTTAGATCATCCACCCGTAAAAAATGATCGTCCTCTATACCTCTTATTAAATATGACTTTCTTTTCTTTTTTATTTAACAAATCTGTTTGATCCTTTCTGATGTGGAAATGTCTTTGTGATGTTCTAGAAATGAGCGTGAGAAGTCGTGGAAGGCCAGCCTAAAGATTCAACCTCACTATAGTAAAAAGAGGAAAGTTTCTCTTCTTTTTGATCACCTGGAACCCAGTGAGTTGGCCGAACATCTCACTTTCCTGGAGTTCAAATCTTTTTGTAGAATATCAGTAAGTATGTCATCTTTTTTGGGCTTCATATAATTCAGTACTGTACTGTTTTTGCTTCATAGTTTTGTTCAAATAAAATGAGGATAGTTTTTAAAAACCATTAAATATTTCCCCCCTTGTGGAAATCCCTCAGTTTCCACAAAGCAGTTGATGCTCCTCTGTCTGCTCTCTCTGTCAGTTTGTAGACTTTATAAATTACATTCGACACTGCTGCATGAAGGACATCCCTGTGCTGGAGCGTTCCATCGCCCTGTGTAACGGGATTTCCCAGTGGGTTCAGCTGATGGTGCTGAGTCGGCCAACAGCTCAGCTGAGAGCTGAGGTTTTCACCAAGTTTATCCATGTTGCACAGGTAGTGGTTAACTCAACCCCCACTATTTCTTCTATAGTACTAAAGCTCTAGACATTTCCTGTTCACATCATCCTGCTATAATTAACTTGCAAGGTTGAATTAAACATACAGTGCCATTGTTATGGTCCCTTGGTACATTAGACATAACTGTAGGTTGTTGATTCTAGAGAAGCTGCAGAAATCCACACCTTACTTTGATAAATATGTCAAAAAACATCTATTAGGGCTCCATAAATCTGGTCTTGATGGAAGAACAGAAGGTATTAGAATATCTGAAAGAAAGCTGAAGAAGGTTGCGTCTGCACTTCACATGTAGCACAAGACTGCATTTGTCTTTTTGCCTACCTGCAAAAAATCAGCACATTTAGAATTTAATTAAAAGAAAAATAGTAATAATGTTTTATTTTCCTTTCATTGTATAAATACTCATTGCTCCCTGTACTTATATTGTATAAATCCTGATTTAAGGCAATTGCAACATGAAGAAATGCTGAAAGCTTTAAAGATTCTAGCATACTTTGCAATGATTTTCAGTAAATATGTTGCAGGACTTAAACTGATCTTAAAATTTTACAAATGCAAAAACTATTATTTCAAGCTGCTAGTAACTGTAGGAGTGAAGCAAGACTCACGCAGCAGGGGAAAATTGAAAACTGACTTGTGATTGCTGTCACTGACCAGTTTGTGCTTGTTAAAATCTTTCCAAGGGGGAAGCTGCTTGCAGCCTGCAGAGAAGTGATACACTAGCGTCAGGGAGCCGTTAGGCAGCCTTGTACTCTGCTAGACCTCTCACACTGACGGTTATGCACCAGACTGCTGTTGCCTGTTGCTGTCAACCTCGAAACCCATGGGTGTGGAAATGAATTGCACACCATAATGCTTCAGTGACAGCACAGATTAGAAAACTGAAAAGAGGGAGAAAAGGCATTTTTAAAAAAGAATGAAATATCAGTGTGCAGCTAGAAAAAGATAACAATATAAGTGGCTTATGTAATATCGGTGTTGAGAGTTATGTAACCAATGTTACCTGGAACCAATTTAATTGTGTTTTTTTTTTTTTTTTGCCAATGATGTGAAGTCTCTTATTGTGGTTTCTTTGTGTGTACTCGTTTTTTCCCCTAGTGTCTACATGGTAAGCACAACTACAACACACTAATGGCAGTGGTGGGAGGACTGTGTCACAGCTCGATATCGAGACTTAAAGACACCACATCGCATGTGCCTGATGAAGACACCAAGGTAGTGCTTAAAAAAGGCACATAATAAAATCAAGCAATTAAAATTAAACCCCCCGCCCCCCAAAATAACCCATCTTATTCCATTGCATAGCAAGGCGCGTGAGAGTTGCAGTCAGTTTGAGGAAGTGCCAATCTTCCTTGGGTGGTGTGTTTTTACTTTAGAAGCATTTCTTCCTGCATGTGAGGTAAAGGTAGCAGGATAGGCAGCTTGCTTACTGTGTAATCTGTCATTTGGACAGAAATAACTCACTAATCAAATCCAAATATATTAAACATTATCCACATGAAACCATTACGCACAATGCTAATGTTATTTTGATGTAGAAACTGTTATGCTTTGGGCTCCAAATTGGGAGAAAAGCACCCCCCCCCCAATAGCATATCCCAACTGGATGATGAGAGATTTCAGATGGTGACTGACTTTCAATTTCTATTCAACAAGTAAAAACACAAATTTTTTATATTGTGTTCTGTGTAGAAACACTATATGAGCTTCTCAGTTTCAGCTTTTCTGATAAGCCCATAAAGGTCCTAATGATTCTTCTATGTCTCCTCACTGATAGTCGGGGCACGGAAATCTCTCAATTGCTTCTATAGGGAGGTTTCTGTGCTGGTGCGTAGTTTGAGGAAACATCTTAGCGCAGACGTGATGGCCATGATGGTAAGATTGTGGTATGGCTGGTTAAGCTGCATGGGAAAATTTGACAAGAACTCAGATCAGTATTCCGCATGCACTAAAATGAGTTTTCCCAGCTTTTATTCAGTAAAGTCTGAACAGAGAAAACATAAAAAAACGTTTTTTGTTTTCCTGTTGCAAATCCCTAAAAGACCTACATAATATTGCTATTATTTATAACCAAATGTTACCTATGTATTCCTTAGGTACTGAACGAGATGACGGATCTGCTGTCCTCCTGCAGAAACTATGACAACTACAGACAAGCTTATAATAGGGTTACAGATTTTAAAATCCCCATCCTCGGTGTCCATCTCAAAGATTTGATTTCTGTCAACGAGGCCATGTCAGATTATGTGGATGACAACAAGGTGAATGTCCAGAAGCTCCAAGCACTCTACAATCACATCAATGACCTTATTCAGCTGCAGCAGATCCCTTCCAAACTGGATGCAAATAAGGACCTTGTTCATCTGTTGACGGTAATGAGCCTCTCTGCAGAAGTTCATATTAAGATTGTGTGAAATATTGTGCAGCCTGACGTAATTCACTAATTTGAGGACACATGCATAAATGCAAATGAACCTGTTACAGCAAGCAGTTTGTCTTGTGTGGGTGTGATGAGAGTCCATGATCTATGAGTGTGTGGGTACTGAGCTGAATGTGAATGAGACTGAGTTCACGTCGCTGCATTGTTGTGTTATCTCTGTGTTTTATTCACACTCAAAGGACAGAATGCCCATGAGACATAACAATTGTCCTGCGAAACTAGATGTCCCCTCAACACTGCATTTAATTCAAGGAGAAATCATAGGATTGGGGCAAATCATTGTTTTCCGTTTACAGCTCTTGTTGTTTTTCACTCACAGCTGTCCTTGGACCTCTACTATACAGAGGATGAGATTTATGAGCTGTCTTACGCACGGGAACCAAAGAACTGTAAAGCACCGGTAAGTGTTTAAATCTCAAACTTCTGATGATACCATCAGTTATTTCACCCAAACCTACTGACACTAAGCTCTAAAAAGCCTTTACATATTTTATAATGCAGAATAGTCCTCTCACACTGGAAACCTGTGCATTTTGGGACAGTTATGAGGTTTTCAACTGAATTACATGAGAAATGAGAATCCAAATTCTCATGGAAGGAGAGTTGATTTAGTCCAGAGGTTGGTAACCCGCGGCTCCCTGGAGCTTTTTCAAAAATGTAGGTTTCCTCATGACTCAATCAAATCCTCCCAACAGAAACACGTCCACCATAGAAAGATTTGTTTATTGTGTTTCTATAATTTCATAAATGCAACAAAACGTAAATCACGGTGAAGGACGGTGAAGCAGCGCATGGTGAATTCACTGCTCCTCCCTCACCTCATGCTGCTAAGTGACATTAGCTCCAGGATTAACATTTAATCACGAATGCTTATTATATATTTAAGCCCACATAGTCCTTTTCTATAGTGAGCTAATACACTTGGAGCCCGTGTTGCCATTCAAGCCTTTTTGACTTTTACATTTTTGTGGCTCCAGACAGATTTATTTTTTGTTTTTTTGGTCCAGTATGGCTCTTTGAGCAGTTTGGATTGCCGACCACCCTCTTGTAAACCATTTCTGTGTCGAGTTTTCCCTACATGCATTTGATAAATATATATTACAGAAATATATCCTTGTAATAGGTTGCTTTAATTTGACTTAACTCATAGATTTAAGGTCATTTTTTTTAAATTAAATGTTACTTTTACAATTCATTTCAAATTCAGTTTATTTATATAGCCCCAATTAACAACACATGTCATCTCAAGGCACTTTGCAATTCATCAGATCATACAATCAAATTGTTTCAAAGTTTTCTATCAAAGGAAAACCAGTTGATTGCATCGACTCATTGACTTGAAGGCAATCCAACACGCTAAACATGGTTGTAGCGACAGTGGAGAGGAAAAACTCCCTTTTAACAGGAAGAAACCTCAAGCAGAACTAGGCTCAGTGTGAGCATTAGAGCTCATTTCAGAACTCTAACAAAGTTCACATGAAATCTAGAAAAAAAATCTATATAAATCTTTCAAAATATTTAAGAGTATCTTTTTTTTAACATATTTATCCTTTGTTTCACAAAAACCCATTTAGAGTTTTATTTTTTGGTAAATCTCAATCTTTTCCCTATCTGCCGTAACCCAACAAAATGGAATTTTGTGTCAGGTCCTATTTTCAAAACAGGGAAACAGCAAATAACTATCTACAAGTGAGAAGTTGCTAGAAACTCTAAATAAAATTTGAAAAGCAGTTATTAGAGACAAGCTGTGCTACCTATGCTTTTGTTGAAATGAAAAATAAATGTCTTTAACCGTCTGAATAAATCTGCTTAAACAGTGGAAAGTGTTTTCATATCTTTGAAATAATTTGCACACACCTCCAGTACAAAACACACAATTCAGTTTTTCCGTTCATTTCAGTTTATTTATAGAGCTTTAGTTCTCAAAATGTAATTTCAAGACACTTTACCGAGTGCCATTTATCGAAAGCCAGATGATCACTTTGGGTCACTGACTTTCAAGGATTCGCTCCTCCTGGATGAGCTTATGTGGATAGTAGACAGCTGTTTCATTGTAACGCTGACTCTGCAGCAATCCTGAATTCGCAGCAAGTATGCTGCGAAAGTGGAGACGAACAACTAATTTTAACAGGAAGAAACCTCTAAGCTCTAAGGACAGGAGCATACACATAAAAGGACCTTAGAAGCAATAATCTATAAATACTTTCTATGTTACAAAATATAATGGTAAAATAACTCCACAGGTGGTTCTGTTCAAGAAAGAAAGTCAAGCAGACAGGCTTTGAAATAATATTCATGTCATAACAGCTGAAAGGGAGCTTGTACAGCGAGTCGCAGTAAAAGTTGAGTCAATTGCTATGTTTAGAAGAGAAAAAGGTGAAAAACAGGCCCAACTCTGTCACCTATAATGTAACTTATTGACAGCAGTAGCACAGAACTGCCTCCCAAAAATAAATTTCAACCTGTTTCAGTCTGTCCTTTGGGAAATTTAACTCAGAGATTGCTCAATTAAGTAGGATCTGTTTATCAGCTTAATGATTGAATTTGACTCTGATTTTCTGGTTTATATTTGCTTTTACTGAAGGATTTGCTGTTAAGTAGGAGCTAACACTGAACGGATAGTTGTTGCAAAATGCATGCACAATGCACATATTTGTTGAATATTAATTTCTTGTACAATTCTATGTGTTTAGTGATATTTCTTTTCTTTTTCGTTAGCCAGCTACTCCCTCCAAACCTCCAGTTTATGTGGACTGGGCATCAGGAGTGGCTCCTAAACCTGATCCCAGAACCATCAGCAAACACGTGCAGAGGATGGTAGATGTAAGTACTTCTTTTTTAAAGCATAGACCACTCACTTATATATTTATACAAAAACAATCTGCAGTTTTAACCATCAGTATATATACGGCACATTCATATGGTCTGTAGTCTTGCAGCTACAGGATACCATTCTGACGTGTTTGCTTTTTGTCTCTTCCAGTCCGTGTTTAAGAACTACGATCCAGAACAGAATGGCTTTATTTCTCAGGAGGACTTTGAGAAAATTGCTACAAGCTTTCCTTTCTCATTCTGTGTAATGGACAAAGAGAAGTGGGTATTTGACAGGTCACACCCTCAGTTTCTTGCTAATATCTGACTTCAGAAAGAAAAGGAAGCAAACGTGGTATTTGTAGTGAACATAGCAACAGGAAGCATTTATAGACTCAAAAGGAACCAATAGGACACTTTAGATAGTTACATGAAAACCCAACCAGCTGATCGTTTCTGCTTTTAACAACAAACATCCGATGAGCTGGTGCAGATATTTATAGAACATGCATATATATAAGGAATTATGTAGAATTTGTTATATAAAGATGTTTCCTTTTAATTACTTAATCATTCATAGCAGTCTGTGTTTTTTGGTTTTAAAGCAACGGCCTTGTGAGCAGAGAGGAGATCACAGCTTATTTCATGCGTGCCAGTGTTATTTGCTCCAAACTGGGCGTGGGTTTTGCTCACAACTTCCAGGAAACGACTTACATGAAACCCACCTTTTGTGACAACTGCTCAGGGTTTGTAAGTAAACTGAAAAAGAAACAACTTTCTTTCTACCACAAAAATTTACTGGTTTTTTTTGCATCCATTAATGTGTGTTTTCCTTTCTACTTTTTTTTTCTCAGCTATGGGGTGTCATCAAGCAAGGTTACAAATGCAAGGGTAGGTTTTATCTCTGTTGTTTCACTTCACAATTTCTATCTTTGGCATGGAGAGGTGCGTGCATTTTGTAGTGGGGAGCAGGTGAGGTGAGCTGTGGTTTTCTGAGCTGCATTTTACGAAGTGAACCCTGCAGTGCAGGGAGAAAAAAAAAGACTGTACTCAGAACCACAGATTTTCCCCTCCCCCGTCCTGCAGAAGATCTGAAGAAAAGTATTTGCTCTGCTGTACGCTTGCACAGGTCTAAGAGTTGCATTTGCAGAATAGGTAGCATATTGATAAGTGGGAAGGCAGTTTGTTGTTGTGAGGCAAACTTCCTGCCCTAATATGTGAATTGTTTTGGCTTGCTTAGACTGTGGCATGAATTGTCACAGGCTGTGCAAGGATCAGGTGGCGTTCGAATGCAAGAAGAACACCAAAGGGGCCAGCACCGTTGACAGTCCAACACTGAGCTCCACGCCTGTTACAACAAGCACCTCAGACGGTGGGTTGTTCCGATTGTGTTCCCAGCAGATAACGTCTCATTCTCACACATGTTGTTTTTACTTTCACAACCACCTTTGAGAGCAAACCTACAATTCATTTGCCATCTGGTGGCGGAATTTTCGCCTTGTAAATTTTAATTATTAAATTTAGATTGGCCTATTTAATGAAATCGCTGTTAGCAAAACTCCAGATGAGCCTTAAAGTCGCATTTTAAATGGTTTTTGACTAAGTTTGCTGCAGCTGAAACAAAACACTTAAGTGTAAGATATGCTGTGTAGGTAATTTCCCTCCAGCTGTCATTGGGAACTGGTTCACTTACAGTAATACTCATAGCTGCCCACTGGGTGCAAGGAAGCCACTATATTCAGAACATTTTAACTTTCAATTTTACTTAATATAACCTGACTTGCCCAGAAATTTTTTTTAAGTGTGTGGGTTTGTTTCTTGTGCACTATTTTGCTACACGTATTTGGGTAAGCATGACGTATGAAGCTTAGTCATTTTGTTTTGAGGTGTCAGATGTCCTTTAAGATATGAAAGTTTTAAAGTGCCACAAAACAAACTTTTAAAAAAATTATGTTGCAATTTTCGTTTGTTGTGCTTAATAATAAAATGACTCTCCTTAGGTTCAGAAGAGTGTCTTTTCCCTTACCCATCAGATGGAAGGAGGGACTGGAGCCCAGAATCTCCAGTCACCCCCAACTGGAGGCCTGCAAGAGTCAGCAGCTACACCCAGACAGAGGGACCTCAGCTATCCTGCATCGCCCCTGAAGCCACCCGCTTTCAGCCCTCTCTTCTAGTCCCTGTCCCACCCAGCCTCCCCTCCTGTCCAAGCCCCATTCCCATGAGAAAACACTGTGCCAAGTGGGAGAACACCTCCATCTTGCAAAAACCCAAAGAACCAGCTGAGGGGCCCAAAACGACTTATGAATCCCTGGAATTTGTGAGTGTAAAAATTGCCTTAAAAAAAATTAATATAAAAAGTTTTAACCTGTTTAGCTGAAATCCAAACCTTATCCTGACTTTTTGTGTCTTTCTTAGGAAAATCTGAAACTTCAAAAAAATAACGAATCACTACGAAGGAAACTCAGGGAGGCATATCAGGAAGTGGAGATGTTGAAGGCATTGCTGAAGAAACACACTCTTCATCCTGTGGAGGAAGACTCCTCTTCTTAGACTTTAACTCTCCATAGAGACTGGTGCCACCCCCCTGACCCTCCACTTTTGTTGAAACATATTAATTTCTATTTATTGATCACGGGCAAAGAGTGAGTTTTACAAATACTATGCATCTCAATGAAATACAATATAATTGAAAATGTATTTATTTCAGTTATTACAAGAAGTCAAAGTTAAAATAGATTTCATGAATTAATTACACCTGAAATTGTGTCTGATTAAAAGGCACCCATTGGTACAATTAGATCTATTTACAAAATGTAACTGCGACTCAGAGCGTGTTATCCAAGTGCATTTCTAAAAAAAAAAAAAAAAGTTAATTAAAAGGAAAAACTGCATTAAAAACATTCTGCAAACAACAAAGAAAGAAGCAGGCTTGAAAGGATTTGATGCAAAATCCATTTAAAAGCCTCTGAGTTTTGCAAGCTGATGCCTGAGTTGGACTCAGTGCTTCACATAAAAAACAGTTTTCTTTTATCTTATGGATTGGTGCATTATATGAGTTTCTCTTTTTGAAATATATATATATTGCTGAAATTATATTTATTTTCAATCTTATTCTAATTAATTGAGGTGCATTTGTATACTGAGAGTCAGAGGACTCTGCATAATGTGATAAAAGTGGAATTGTGTTTTTGTGCTGATAGTGTATGAATTTTATTTTTTATCAACTACATGCAGGATGAAGTAACAGTTTATAAATGCTTTTTGATGGCAAGAATGAAAATTACCTAACGTTATGAAAACAGTCCACAGTTACTGTAGGCATGGGTCCATATAACAAGATATGTTGATAACGCATGAAAATCTAACAATTTCCCCTTTTTTTCCTAGGGAAAGAAGTAAAACTAAAAACTTACACTGCAAAAAATCTAAATCTAGATACGTTATTTTTATCTTAAAATAAGTGCATTTGTTCTTGGATTGAGGAGGTAAAAGAGAAATTTTGCCAATGGAACAAGACAATTTACACTTAAAATAAGAAAACACAATTGCATTGTCTTATTTCAAGTGCATTTTATCCTATTATCTTATTTTAAGTGTAAAATTACTCATTCAATTGGCAAACCATCTCATTTACCTACTCAAATTAAGGGTGAATACACTTAATTTAAGACATTTTTACTTATTTCTATATCGTTTTTGCAGTGTAAACAGGCTCTGGTTGCTGATATTAATTTTTAGTACTGCAACGTATGAAAATATTAACAACAGGATTTTAGAAAGACCTCAAAAAAAAAAAAAAAATCTTGGCTTTAATTAGATGATGAAAATGTTCAAATGTATGTAGGCAGTTTATACACTTGGACCAAAATTACATTTAAATTGGGTATTGTTTTTTCTATTTTTATATGTTCTTGTCTTTTTTCTTTTTATTTGAGAATTCACTAATTGCAATATTTTTCTTTGTTTGCTGTTGTTCTAGCTGAGGAGTTTGTTTTATTACCTCTAACAAAACTATTGGGCATAGAAATCCACCCTTTATCTAAACCCTCAGATATTGCTCCTGAACTGCTGCATTGTTAGTAGTGCAGAGGAGTAAAAAAAAATGTTTTTAAGTTCTTTTACATTATCAGCAATTATATCCTTCATCCTGAAAAAGTACCAAGCTCTGTTATTAAAAATGATTAAAATATGTTGCCAATTATCACAGAGCAATGGAATCACATTCCAAAATTTGGCTAATCTCACATAAGTTAGCAAAGGTATATTTAAATAATATCATTTTTATGTAAATGTTTTAGTACTTTACCAAGTTATTAAGTTACAGTAACTTGCTTTTGATTCTTCATATTTGTTTTGGATCTAACCTTTAACATTTCTCCTTGCCTCTCTAATGGTTTTAACAAAATCTCTTGAAATGAACTTTCTGGAATCCTGGAAGCAGAAACCTTTTTTTTTTTTTTTTACATCTTGAATAATGGTTATAATGGTTTTTGTGTGTTTTAACGCACAGCAAATAGGATTGACATTTGTTGGATATAATAGAAGGTTTTAAGTGCATATATTTGCACTGAATGTAGTCTATTTTTACTGTTTTACTCTCAAGAGAGTGAAGTAAGTATAAAGCCCATTTTATCAGTTCTAATTGTGGTTTAAATAATCTTAATAATTAAAGTGATGGGTTGGGCTTTCCCATTTTCCTCCTCATGACTGGTCAGGAATATTTTTGTCCTTGATTCTGACCAGCAGTGAACAGGAACTGAAAAAAGGGAAGCGAAGAGCTACTCTATGATCCAAGATGAAGAAAGTTGTGTTCAAAGGATTTTAAGGAATTCTAGTGGTTGGTCCAAAAAAAAAAAAAAAACATAACACTTTTAAACCTTAATCTGATAGCTGGCCCATGCCTACTTAGGATAAATAAGATATATTTACACCTGGTGAAACCATAGATTTAGGCTCGGTCATACCCGCAAAAGATAAGTCATTATCTAATCGGTGCAGTATTTAGGAAAATACAGAAAAATGTGTTTGATCAATTCTTGATCAGTTAGTGAACTAAAATATTTATGTTAAGCATAATAAAGAAGAACCTGGTCGATGCATAAAGGCAAGGTGTGCAGCAGGAAGCACGACTGTAAGAGGCCACCATATTTTATCTGCAGACTAAAAAAAACTGGCGACTCTGCTCTCTAAACTGCTGTTGCTTTGTATTGCCTTTTTAGTGCGTTGCCAGTATTTATTGTCTGAAACACTACAAACTTCAAATACTACATAATAAGATGTTATATTTTGTACACAGTCAAGGTACTTTTGCTGACTTATTTATGCTCGTGCATACTGCTTTCATGTTTTTTTATTGTGCAGTTGTCTTTTTTTTGACAATGTGGTCTACTGTAGCAGTGTTGTACTGTGATTAATGGTCAAAATCCATGTTTTTGCATTGTGCATCATGAAGTGTAAATACAAAAGTATACACATATTACGCCATAGCAGTTATGTCTTGTTTAACCCCCACCCCTGTGTATTGCTCTCCAGTGTTCTAATAAATATGCACAATGGATAAGACAGCTGTTGTGTTACCTCATGTGGCCATTAGGGGTCAGCAAAACCCCGTGATTGCAAGCATTTGGTTATTGTTGACTTTCAGTTTATGTATTAATAGGAAATGTCTCCAACAATGTGCATCTCCAATTAGAGGTGTGTGTAATTAGATGTTTTAAAACTGTTGGATGACAACATCAAATGGTTTGCTCTGTTTTTGGAGTTAATTAAAGCCCCTTTTTACATTTACTCATAAGTTCAGACAGATTTAATTCTATTTTATGGTAATATAGCTGAGTTTTTTATATATATATATATATATATATATATATATATATATATATATATATATATATATATATATATATTCTGTTGGATGTTAACATTGAGTGAGGACAAAACGCAGTCTGTGGGGTCATGGTGCTGCTCCACCCAGGAGGAAATGAGCTTCAGTAAATGAGAGGTCAACCCTTTGATTTGGTAGAAGCAAAGAATGCCTTTCTTCTTTTTCCATCCAAGTATTATTGCAAACACTAACTGATTAAATGTATGTGATCTCTTTTCCAATAAAAGCCATTTTATAGCTTTAATTCATCCCCTGCTTAAGGACACCCATTTCTATTTTCGTGCTACCATAGCATGTTTTCTTGCACTAGTATGAAGAGAGAACAAGTGAAAAAGGATACTCTGAGGCATAGCATGCAGCTCCTAAGCCGAGCCGTGGTGACAGCTAATTTACTTTTATTTGGATGTGACACCCAGCTGCTAGTGAGGAACATCCTCAGTCTAGCTGGCTGCCTCTTACTAAAGGCGGAATAATTCCCAATATTATTGCTGGAAAAGAATAGTAGAAAGGACATGTTAAACCCCAAGAGGCAGCTGAGGTTTAGAGAAGCAAATCTATTCTGATGTCAAAACATTTCCTGTTAAGGTCAGGTTTACATATATCAAGACAAATTGTTGTATACTGTATTCTATCAGTGGTGTGATAACCACCAACCTTAATCTTACACCTGCTCATTTAAACAAAATATTATATTATCCATCCATTTTCTCTCACTTCATCCATCAGAGTCACGTCTATTTTTTTTAGGGGTACACCATGGACAGGTCATAACTGTAGTAAAATCTGTATGAATGATTTATACCTTTTGTAAATTATAGAAACTCTTAAACAAATTCAAATTTGTGATGCTTGTTTATAAAAACCATCAAATTTTTTGTTTTATTTCATCGTAACAAAAGGGTTAAAAGCGCAAAAAACATAATACACTAGTGTGTGTCCCTCACACAGAACTAGTTCTATAAACTCCCTTCCATACCGGAAAAAATGAGTAATAACTTCTTAAAATAATCTGGGTTGGTAAATAAGATGATCTGCTAATTGAATTAGTAATGTTAACCTTAGAATGAGATAATTAGATATTATGCAGAGGAAATAAGAGCCTGCAATTTTTTTTTTTTTTCATATTTTAACTGGAAATGGTCTTATTCCATCAGCAAAGTGTCTCATTCACCTGATCAAATCAAGAAAAAAATGCATGTATTTAACAAAAAAAATAACATCTTTTTTTTTTTTTTTGCAGTTCTCCCTGAACACTATACTCTACAGAGTAATCAACTGTGCATGGCTGAAATGAATTTAACTGCAGTACTTAACCTACTCATGCAGGCAATAATGAAGACTGACTCACTCCAGGATTCTAAATCCAGAGTAAATCTCGTGTCAGACTTGAAGCTTGAAATTGAAAGTAAACCAGTCAACAGAACCTACTTTCTAATCAGTTCACCATATACCTGTCTGACCAGTTAAGGACTCTAATAGATTACAGGAATTTCCTTTTCAGGCAGTCAGCTGATCCATAGGTATGGAAAAAATTAACAAAAGAGTGAAGTTACTGCAAAAGTAATGTTGAGAGTAATGAGAGAGAGAAACATATGAAGTCTATAACCAAAATGTCTATGATACACATTCACCATTTAAAACAAGAGCACATTAAAACTGATCAACAACTTTAAAAGATGGGAACCGGTTTGATTTTTCACAAAAATACCCTAATCATTGCATTTAGATCTGTGTAACATGAGGATTTTATATATTACCATAGAAAACAATATGATAACAGGTTTGATATGGATTGGACTGGGTTGTGCTATGTATAACTCTGAAGAAGATTAAGATCTGCATATCGTTTAGATTAAATGATACAGACCATAATTTTTGTCCAGACACCAAGGGCAAAATATAACACTTCAGTGGTTGGACTAATTACAGCAGGCAAGACTGAGGTTATTTATCACCCAGGCATCCATGGCTTGCAGGAATTGCAGAAATTTGGTGAAACTCATAATCTGACCACATTTGCTAATGAACACTGTAAAACTAATTAGATATAGATACGTACCTCTGACAGCAAAGTGTAGAATGATGAAAGCAATGACAGAAGAACACAGGCTGTTCTCCTTTTAAACCTGAGGTCGATGCCACCAAAAGAAAAGCCAACCCTGTACCGATAATTTAGGCGATTACAAATATACATTTATAAACTTGTGGGCTTTTAATTGTCCAAAAGAAAAGGAGAGCATGAAATCACCTCTATGCACATTTTAAGAACGTCTATGGTGGAATGAAGAAAAAAAATTCACTATGAAAATCTTAATTAGGCTCCATTTTTGCAGGAATTCTACTAACTACATCACACAGATCTACCCCCCTAGAAAGCATAGCTGCTGCTGCTTTGTAATAAAAACACTTTTGAGGAGGTAGGAAGCTGCAGCCAGAGTAATAAAGATATGTGCACCACAGCCGACTGTCAGAGTACCCTTAAAAAATATCTTCTACCTCTACCAGCTTTCATAAAGTGGTTCACTCTCATGAAGCCATCTATGGGGCCAGAAATTCATATCCTGCTATATCTCATAAACTGTCATCATGTTATTCATCTTTCAGAGTCATCAAACAAGGTGTTTATAAAAAGAACTACACATTTGAACATTGTTGTCACATTTTTTTTTGTTTTAACATGATTATAATTAGATGTACAAAAATTTAAAAAATTTCAACATTTCTTCTAATCTTAGTATGTTATGTATTATTATAAAGCATTACTATAAAGGAATATTTTCCTATGTTGGAAATGTGACCTTACTTTAAAGTATTTATACATAATTATTTGTTTTTACTGTATGTTTTTAACTTTGTTTTTTCTATTCTAGTCTATTCCAATCTATTTACTTAGTTTGGAGGTTGTAAAATTTACCATCTTATACGAAAATGTCTCCATGTTTAAGCTTTAAATCAATGTGTGTTATAAACAGAATGTACATTACTTAAGATAATAATTGAGTTAAAAAAAATGCTAAAACTAAGCAGAAAAGTTGAAAAGAAGGAAGAGGGAAGAAAGTGGTGCAAATCTTATGGTGGGAAATAAAGTACATAAGAACATTAGTACATGGCTGAAGACGACCACCTGTCTGATAGGAATGAAAGCCTACATAAAAACTCTCCATGCAGTTTATATACATGTTGGCAAAAAAAAAGGAAAGGCATATTAGAAAACATTATCAAAATCTTGGCACTGATAGCTTGCCTAATTGCTCACTCCATTCACCTGTCTAACTCTGCACAGTTGTTCATTACTGCTCCTCTAATCCACCTGCTGCTGCTTCTATCTACATGGCTCAGTCCCAGCCATCTTGGCCAGATTTCTGATGCTAATGTTCTTGTTCTAGTGCTTGTTCTCGGCGGCCTGTGGTGTTCCATAGTGTTTCTGATTTCCTGATCCTGATCTGCCTCTTACACCCAGATTCCACACACTCCGTCAGCACTCCGCTCCACCCTGCTCACATACGTCGTGCCGAGTACTTGTCTATCATGCTAATGGATTAGAGCTGTTCCACATCCACCGCTACTACTCTGCACTCACCGTCCACGTATGTCCTCTCCATCCTTCACCGTCAAAATACGGAGCTGAGCTATCTATTGCTCCACTCCGGTCCAACCAGGTCAAGATCTGCAATTGTATTTGCACCAAATAGTGTGTCCTGTTCCTGTCTGGTCTCATTGGAGACAGGATTTTTTTTTGCGTTTTTTTTTTTCCTTTTTCTCTGGTTTCCTGATCATGATCTGTCTGTCATTCACTGAGCGCGTCTGTCCCTTTCTCAGCCAAGTGGAGAGAGTGTTTTTTAATGTTCTGTAGTGTTCCTGATATCCTGGCCTGTTCTGCCTCTCAACCACTGAGCGTGTTCTGACCGGTATTCCAGACTGGGCTCTGGACTCATGAACCTCTGAGCCTTCCTTTTCTGATCTGTTTCCCTGACCTGGCTCGGACTACTGCTTGTTTTCCGGGGCTGCAGCATCTGGGACACTCATGGCGGCGCCCACCGCCAAGCAGATGCCAAGCAGATGCGATGGGCGGTAACCAAGTTACTGACTGATACGGATAATAATCCTTTGTCAATTATCTTGGTCACTAATCTGTGTTTTTCTCCAACCAGAGTTTCCAGTGATGGACGGTGCCCTTCCCTAGCCACTGATACAGCAGAACCACTGCCCGCTTCTGTCCTTAAATAAATGCTTTGAATTATCCCATTGTCTGTCTCAGCATGAATACTAGGTCTTACTTTCCTGTGCTATGACAAACATTTCATTTAGAAATGTGTTTGCTAGTTTTTAGAGTCCCAAACTTTATAAGGTGGATTTATTGATAACAATTATGACACATCTCAAAAAAAGCGAATCTAGAATACAGGTTTAATTAAATAAAACCCTTTGAAAGCTATTTTAAAAGACACTCTTTCATTTTTTATTTTCTCTAAGTTACATTTTGCATCTATTCGTATGACTATTTTTCAATTATCTGTTTTTTTTTAGTGTAAAATACCCCATAGTAGTAAAACTTTACCCCATAGCTGTATAACTTACTATACCTTTGCAATGCACGGCATTTTTTACACCTAAGAATATTTCATTCAGTAAATTCCTTAAGCTTAGTCATATTATGTTTTTCCTTACAACCATAAATCATATTAAATCAGAGAAATTAGAATTGTATGATTTTTCTTCCGATCTTTATCATTTAAAGATAAACACAGAAAGCTGGTGTGCATATTCTATTAGATATAGGTCTGGACCTTGACTGAGCCAGTGTAACACAGTACGCTTTCAACCAGAGCTGTACGATTGTAGCTCTGACTGTATTTAAACGGATATTTCTGCCAAACGGTGGCGTTCTCTCCTGGTCCATCTTTAACTGTCCTTTTCAGATTTTATTTATTTATTTATTTGCTACATTAATTAGTTCTATATTCACTATATAATCACTATATTTGTATAATTGTTTGGTCAAGATGATGTTAAGTGTTTTTCGCTGTGCATAGTGTTAATAACATATGCAAAAAGTTAACGTTTATTTCTCATATTTGTTTTTGTTTTGAAATGGATTAAGTTAGGTTGCAAAAATGTGCTACACTGTACCTTTAAGACTTGAATCACGGAAATAATTTAGATTTTTCTTCCATCTTATGACTACTTGGTGCCACTTGGTCTATAAGGACTGCTGTTAATTTGTCCAAAACTTTTATTTTACATGTTTTAACTCAATTTAAGGGAAGTCCATTGTTTGTAATATTTACCTGCTTCAAAATATAAACTACAGTACATTTTCGGATCTGAATGAATAAATAAATAAATAAATAAACTTTATTGTTGCCGCTTACACATTTCTGTTTTTCTTGATAATTTACTCAGTAATTTGACCTGTCTTTTCTTATTACTGATGGGTCTTACTTTGCTTTTTTTCCATCTCATCTATATTCTTTACAGCAAAAGCTGTACATTTGCTGCTTATAATTTGCATAAGCAAACTTGTAAAATATATATTTGCAGAATCCAATTTTCTATCCCACTTTCAAGTAGATGAGCTTCATCCCCAACATTTTGATGTTATAAGCTAATAACTGAGGATAAGCACAATGACTAAGGTCTTTCAAACACAAAAAACTTTGCTTCTTTTTCTTTCCTGAGATACAGAAATGTGTTTTGCTGTATACACAATAAAGTGTTTACTGCTGCAACAACACAAAAAAAAGGTGAGATATCCCTAGACAATCAATCCTGCACAGCTATCTGCTACGGCTGGCAGAAACAACCATGAGACTTTAATGATAGCCGACAGCCTGTTTAAGAGCCTGCTGGTCGCTGCCGGCTGACCACCCTCTGCTGCTTTCTCCAGTGAACTGAGATATAAGAACATGTTCAGGATGTGCAGCAGTCTAGCTTTAATGCCTCGGGGACACAGTGACATATGTAACCACTGCATCATAACAGCAAAAAAACCATCAATTTCAGTTATTGCTCAGAGGTAATGCCTCACTTAAAGGTCAGAAGTAGAAACGTTTCTGTCTTTCCTTTTCAACTCCTTCGTTCTTTGAAGGTTAAAAAAAATGAAAAAATACTGAAGCTGGGAGTTGCTTTGGGAATGAAAGGAAGAAAATGTGTTTGTAATTCAGAATTTTTAGTCAAATCAAAAGCTGGTTTGCTCTATTTTGTATTGGAAGAAAGGGGTATTTTTCTAGTGAAGAAGTGAGTGTGTTGCTATGCTGACAACATCTGCTACCTGAGAAGGTTACCAGCTTTGATAAAGAAATTTCCTCCTACAATCTCTGTTTATATAAAGCAATTTTAACTATCATATTTACAACACAGCATGTGTCTTGTTTATTGTGGGGCAACTTCCTTCTCTATGATTCACTGTAATCACCTTTCTGATCCCCAGCGTAAACGGAGTGATGAGCGAAAGTTAATTTGGGTCAATCTGAAAGGATTTCGACACATCGCACACAACTTTCTACCATCTGTGAGCAGATAGCCCACCGGGAAAAGCCAACTGTTCAGTTAAATGTGATTTGATGCCTTTCTCCCTGCAGGTCTCTCCAGAGAGTATCCATTAGTAGTGGGGCGACTTCCTACATTGATGGCAGGGTTATAATAATAGATCGGCTGTCATTTGTGGCTCATCCTTTTAAGAGTTGAGTGGGTCTGATGACTGGAGAAAAAACAGAGTCATTTATGATATACTGCTCATCTACCTTGAACTTTGGATTTTATTAGCAAGAAATTCTTTGTGATAAAGTGGAAGGAAAATTATATCTGTCTCTAATCATTTATTTTACAAAACAAGTAAACATTTAGTATGCTTTAGTATTATTAGTTATTATTAGTACACATTTGAATTGAGAAAGCTTCCTGGAGAGGTAGCGAAACGTCTTCAAATCTTGGAAACCAAGTCCAATGGTTTGTTTTTTAAACTTTTACGGAATGACTATGACCTGGATGACAGAGAATCTTCATCAGCATATGCTTTAGTATAGTCCTAATGATTTCCTTCTGAAAAAAGTAATCTTTACAGCCTAATGCAACCACTGCTGTGTTTTACTATACAGAAGGCAACTGTAATATGTAGAGCAGTTTTAAACCTGCATAACAAATAGCCTTTAGGGAAATTGTAAAATAATAAAACACTATGGTTAATTATGCACAAAGATAAGTACGGAATTCAAGCAGAAATAGATTTCGTGTTTTATGGGGTAACGAGAAAATGATGTGTCTCTGCAGGTCATCTAGGAGTCTTTAGTGAAATCAGGGATAAATAAGTATTTCAATAAAAATGTATTAAATAATCAATTTATGTAGATATTAGTACTTGTAAATATCAATTTTATGCAGAATGATTATTGATAAAAGTAGGTATGTAATGACAATGGAAAAGATGTTCACCCAAAACTCAAACCTGAAAGAATTTTATCCACTATACCTTTAGAAAGCACAGATGTTTGAATATATTCGCCTGTTTGTTAGCAAAGGCTGTGGGAAAGTATAGTTTGTCTTTATTTAGAAAATATGGATGTTTTGCTCGTTAATTTTCACGTTGGAACAGCAGAGATTGACCGTGAGGTTCTGGTGCCCATCTACTTTCGGCCACCCCTCAGTGTACATTGGTTATTGCCTGGCTACCCTTATAAACATTTTCTGACTACGCCTTTGATTTCTGATAATTGAAATAGATCTATTAGGACCTCCTCTGGAATTAGTCCTTACAATTGGAGAAAAAAAGTGATGCATTATCACTAATTATGTTGCATAAAGCTTATCACTAAATTTACAAATTAATATCTGTAATATTATTGAAGTAAAATGTACATAATATTGACATACTAACACAACAAAACCAGACTTTGCAGATGTTTTTGTAGTGTATCTTATATACTTTATAAATATGCTTGTTGTGCACTCAGTCAATTATTTTAGTGTCTTAAAAATTATATGAATCATATGAGATATAAAAAGAAGATGTTTTATATAGAAAAGTCAGACTGCTAAAAGTTATTCTCAATTCTATGCAACCAATGCATGGTTAGGCCTCTTTTTTCATAAACATGCTGCATTATATGATGGTGATCAGCCTGTGGTGATGTTTAGGTGTGATAGGAACCCATTCATTGTTTTTATAGAGGCCTACAGGTCATCTGCATTGTTCGGACTGGTGCATCTCATCTTCCTGTTGACAATATTCCAATATTCTATTGGGTTTAAAACCATGGTCATTGAGGCAGCTTTTGGTAATTGGACAGTATATCAAAGTACCAAGTATTGCCTGAAAAGGAAGTCAGCATTGTAGACATTATTTGGTCTTAAATGTAGTGGCAGTGTTGATAGTAAATGTCAGAAATCTGTACCCGATTCATCACCATTTGTAGGAACTTCAGCTTGGACTTCAAACAGCAGATCCTGTGCCTCTCCACCAGACTGGGACCTTCATTTCCAAATGAAATGCATTCTCTACTTTCATCTGAAACAATGACACTGAACCAATGAGAAACAGTCCAATTCTTTTTCTCTTTGGCCAAGGTAAGATTGACATTGTATTTTATTTGGCTTGTCTGGAGGAATGTAACATTTCTTGCCTACAGTTTGTGTAGGATTCATATGTGTGTAGTGGCTTTTCAACTTTTCCACTACATTCACAGTCTTTGAGATGTACCTATATTTGTAACTTAGCATTGGTCTAGCAATAAAACAAACACAGGTTTGTTTTTTGTAATGTGATAAATCATAAATTAATTAAGGAATATTTCTGCAAAACCTTATTTTACTGGTCATATATCTTACTTATTTCCTTTCATCGGCATGTTTAGGTGCTTGTTCTGACTCATAACCTCCATCTTGAATGCTGATCATGCACAGATGATCTCAGCAGATGCTCCTACTGATGTTACTACAGCTCTTCATTTATATACTTCCATCCAGGCACGTCAGAAATCCTCAAACTCTTAAACCTCAGAGGACTTGTGCAACCTCAGTGTCAAACTCTGCTGACTCCAAGATTTGGAGGATTTGAGTCAAATTAAGATATACTGAAATGCAGAGCTTTCCATCTCCTAGTCAGTATGATTGGATGTTGAATGTTGTAGTTTCAAAATCGCATTGCACAATGTGCAATGCTGGATATATTTTCAACATTTGAATGTTCAAGTTACTTATAATACCTTCCTATTTATATGTTAAGAAAAAAAGCAACATAGCTGTATTCTATAACAGCTTTCAGAAATTATAGTGGCCCGTTTCAAAACAGTTGAAGGAGAATCCTCAACATACACAAAATCAATTAATGTAATATATAGAGTTTTTAAATGCAATGACTGTTATGAATAACCATAGATTGCACAGTAAAATGATTGAGAGATTTTAAAATTAGATTGCATTCATATTTTTGCCACCTGAAGCTGTTGTTCTCTGGTTGGGTGTTGCTTGGTTAGTGGTGCAATCACACATATAAACAATGAAGTCTGTTAATATTCAGCAAAGACATAGTGAGATATAGTCATCTTTTATTTTCTTGTTTTTCTTAGGAAACATGAATTTGTTTCATGAAAATCAAGGTGTTTGTTTTTAGGATTACAGTCCTGTGGGTTTCCATGGTAATGCAGCTTATATGTTACTGTAAAATATGGATGGAACTCTGCCTTGTGTCCAGGTTATTCGTGGTGTTTATTTACAGAATCCAATGGCAGATTGCTAAATAGCAGGAGCTCAGGGTCTTTGGACATCTATATTATATTCCTTACCTGCACAAGGAAATGGATGGAAGGAAATACGCCATTATACAGTAGCTGTAAGTTAGAAACACATGCAGAGGTCGTCTGGAACACGTCAAATACGTTGATATGCATTGGAGATAAGCTCTTAATAAGTTACTCATAAGTTATGCACACGCTACTCATAGGTTTTGGATAAGTTAGACGCCATGACTTATGACTAACTTACACTTAACATATGTCAACGATTAGATAACTTACCTGTAACTCATGGCCGATGTATGAGAATACGCTGGCATACATCGGAAAATGTTGAGCATGCTAAACATTTCTTGACGTACTTGCCGTTTTGTCATGACTTATACAAAACTGACCCATAACTTATCCAACGTATGCCAGCGTTTTTGCCAGATTTTTCAGACGTCAGGCATATTTTGCTCTTAATCATCAAGGTGTGACAGGGGCTGCAGCTTTTAGATGTGTCCTTGGTCCAAAACACCTAAATCAAATCATTAGAATCATATGATGGATGGATGGATGGATGGATGGATGGATGGATGGATGGATGGATGGATGGATGGATGGATGGATGGATGGATGGATGGATGGATGGATTGCTTTTGCCAACATTTGCATGCTAAATACAACAAGCAACATACTGACTCCATATCTGGTAAATTAGCAACAAATAATCTTTTTCTCCTCCTTGGGTAAACAGTCTCTTTTCCTTTGCTCGTATTAAACACAGTGCTGATGTTGGGTATCATTTTTGTGGTCTTTTCCAAGAAACCCTCATCCTTTACATGAAGTGACATAAATACCTCGTTGCAAGAGGAAGCCAGTCTATTTGTCACGCTGATGCTTGCAGTTATATAATGTGGACTGCAGGATAATCTCTTTAGAGCAGAGGCAATACAAACAGAGCATACAGACCATGTTCTGGAGTCGAGTAATATTTCTTGCTTAGTGATAAATAGCTGTTCAGCTAATTTTCTAAATTTAGCTAAAATCCGTTTAGTTTAAATATCCTTATGGTGCAGGCCATGCGGATAATTCTTAGTGAGTTTTTATAGATGAATATATTCATCTGAATATAAGCACTAAGACTCCATCAAGCTAAAGTACAGCTAGATGGGTATAGTTTAATCCTTGATGTCATGATTATAGGAAAATTTGCACATAAATCAATGGGAAATTTATTGTCATCATCACACAAACACCAGGATTTAATGCCATTCCCCCCAAAGACATCAGCAAATACCTTAATTTTCATGCAACAAAACAATATTTCTAGAAACTGATATGCAATCTGTGACATATTTTATATTAGTCCTCATAAGTTGGCTGGATCTGTATAAATGGTGTCTTCAAAAGGAAGCTTGTGACTCAAATAACCTGCTTAAACTGAATTATTGTGAGACAAATGAAATTATGACCCTGGCTTCAGACAGTGAAGTGACAATGACTAATTGCAAGTTATTGCATAAAAATGAATAGCATAAACTATGAAAATATTGCATTAGTTTAAATCTAATGCTTAGATTTTCAGTTCTTGCAAAACCTAACAATGTTTTATTAATTTTTACCAAAGGTTTGTTATGGATGAATAAAAAAATACATCGGTCTATAATCCATGTTGTTTTTTTCTGCCAGTTTTTATAGTTGTTAAATTTGTGGCTTAACACAAAGTTTGGTACTGACCCTGCATTTCTCATCTAAGATGGATGGTTAGTGTTGCAGTGCTTGAGGGGCATGAATGCACATGTATAATTAATGAGTTAGCCACCAGTCTTACATGCACTTTGACTAAAGAGCATTTTTTTATGGTTTCAAAGCAAAATATGGAAATAATAACAAAAGAGAAAGTGATGCTATTTTCTAATAAAAAGAAAAACGATGCAAGTTAATACACTGTGGGAAGCATCACATTTCACACAAGATATCAGCTAATTTTCAAAGAAAAATAACAATAAATTTAAATAAATCCACAAATATTTGTAATTTATGAAATAAGTCTAATTCTTGCTGTTTATGCTTTTTATGTTTAGACCAGTCGGCCTCGGTAGATGGCTGCTCACACTGAGCCTGGTTCTGCTGGAGGTTTCTTCCTGTTAAAAGGGAGTTTTTCCTCTCCACTGGTGTTATATAAATAAACTGAATTGAATTGAACTTGTTTGGTTCATCTCATAGGGTAGAGTTATTCTCCTCACAATTTAGCTCATGGCAATAAAATCCCCCCCAAAAAATCACTCCAAATTGTTTTAAAATCTGTAGACATATATCAAAATAATCCTGTCAAATATTGTCATATTTGGAGTATTTGAATATTATTGAAAAGCCTATTTTCTTTAGTAAATCTATTCACTAAAGTAAGATCCACTTACCGGTATGTTGTTTAGCTCGTATTTTCATTAATTTTAACAGTTTTCATTATACAGCTAATGGAAACCCAACATTCAAAATTAGAATATTACAAAAGAACAATACAATACAATACAATAAAGAATAATACAAGAATATGGTCATAAAGGTTTGAATTTAAAAAAGATACTTTTAATCTCAGTCTTTTTAAAAATCATATTCTAACTTCTTGTATATGACTCCACACCGCCTTCCCCACTTACTTGGATTCCAAAAAAAAAAAAAAAACGCAATAAATTCCTCTTTTAATTTGGTTGCATAACTCTCTACCAAATACTTATTAATGCAAAATTTGATTTCATTAAATATATTAAGTTAAAAAAATCTTACATGAAGAGAGAATTTTGGCTCCCCGAACAATGCTAAAAAATAAGCTCTACCAAATTTAAAGTTTTTCCTTCTAATTTTAATGTGATCTAAATGTTGAATAATTTTTAGCAAATAATATATGAGTCCATGTTTCCCTTGGGAAAAATAATTTAAAACCAAGCTTTTGTTTAATCTAAAAAAAGAGAAAGACAAGGGAACACATAATTTACGGTAAGTAACGGATTAATATTGATTGCCATAAATAAGACTAAAGATAAATAGCCATTCACTGATATTTTTACACAAAATAAATGGAATGCTTAAAATAATTTCAAAAGCAACAAATAAGGCTAACCAAAGATTCAAGTTTATTTTCCACCAGAAACAATGCAAGATATTTAAGGTATAAAACAAAGCTTTCTAAGTCTGGCACCATGGGGTTAACAAAGGCTTCTCCCACGGCCATCTTGGTCCCTCAATAAAATCATATAGAAAACTTGTGGGGTGAACTGAAAATAGTTTAAAGGAGAAGTTCGGTTTTTTTTCTTAAATGACTCCTCATCAAACCATTTCTACCATGGAGATTACATGTTTTGAATCAAGGCTATAAATAAAATGAATTGAATTAAAAGAATATTTTTTTCACACACCTATCCAGACCTGGAAAATTATCACAGAAAATTCAACAACTTTTAAGACGGTAGGAATCCTGTTTGAGTATTACCCCTTTTCCACAGGCTTCGCTAGACCCTTATTCATTTCCAGACATTTTCAATGTTGCTTATACCAGTACCATAAGTACCAGTAGTATTTTTTTTAAGCCTTACTCCTTTCTGATTCTACCTAATCCTGAACAGGCCAGAAAAAGCACTAATGTCTGATAATTGGTGGGGTGGAGTAAAACTAGGCTGACTGAAAATAAGGTAATATGTTTTATTTTTAAAGGAGAATTCCGGTTTTTAACACTTTTAGCCCATTTTCTGTAGTGTCCAGGATGAAATCGAATGATCGACACCAAAAGTTTGACAATTGCTCCTGTCTCTGCTTTTTGGCTCATTTAGAATCCCCCCCTGGCTGCTTTAGAATGGCTAGCATAGAGCATGTCCGATAATGTCCTTAAAACAACCTTAAACGTTCTTTTTTTTAAATATGCTACTCACCGGGTCGTCAGCGCTGTTCAATGACGTTCCAAAAAAAGTTTCGTGAAGAAAAAACGTTGCTGTAGTGTTTTATTTAGCATTTTGTAAATCCCATTGAGTTCTGTAGGAATAGTCAATATTCCGCTGCCACCGGAAACGGAAATGGGGCCTGTTTACACAGTTGTAGTCTTTTCGCTTCACTCTGTGTACTCCGACGTCGAGGTGCTAACGTCTCTGTTAAACACTTTAAAAAACTCTGAAAATGGAATACGAAAGGTGGATTCTTGATTCTCGACGATTCTCCTTTAACAGAGAGGTATTCAATGACAAATCAAAGAGAATGGGCAAATGTGTTATTTATTAGTGTGAGATCATGCAACTTTAATTAAAACTGATTTTTACCAACACTTTTTTTTTGCACAGTTAACACAGCGCTTAAAAATAGCAACAGAAAGATGTTGCTAAGGTAATTTTAGATCAGGGTAACAGGCTAAATGTAATGTGAAAATTTTTTTTTTACCCAATATAAGAAAAACATCAGGTAATGATTTGCATATATATATATACATTTATATTTATATTTATATATTTTTATATTTTTTTATATTTATATTTATATATTTCTTTCTCAAACAATGTAACCGGTCTCTGTATTTCTTTTTCTCTTTCCTTCTTCTTGGTTTTGAAGCACACAACCATGTGACTAATTAAAGGGTCACCCAATGACAGTTAGCAATGCCACTGCAGACACCATGTTCACCTTTGGCTCAATGTCAAGAGAGTGGGAGGTCATTATGAGAGATTAATGAGCACCTGATTAAATCCCCATCTGAACCATCAGTCAGCATAATGAGCACTTTTAATATAGTCTGGATATGCAAATAAAATATACAGACTCCCAGAAAGCAGGATCCATGAGTGATGAAAAAAAATACAAAGTGCACAATACAAGAAAGTGGATGAATGATAGGAGTAAGATTGAGTTTAAGTAAAAAAAGTTATCAGTCTCTCCTATTTGTCTTAGGGTGATCTGATAATTCCAAATGTGTTGTGTTGTTCTCATTAGCTGCTGCAGATCGCCTTCTTCCTCTTTTAATGATGGCTAAACAACCCGCATAGCGGCTGTGACAATTCTGGCCTTGGAAGGAGAAAAAGAAAGACAAATACTGCATTTTAATGAATTATGGATGGGAAAGCATCTATTATTCAGCCCAACAGTTGAAAGCCATGTCAATTATAGAGCAGGCATGATGTCAAGAATTACTTAGACCTTCTATTGCATATGATTCAAGGAAAAAAATGTCATGATTATACATTTTATTATTTTTGATTTTCTCAAACATCTATGTTGTTGTATAGCACTGTGCTTTACTTGTGTTTCTCTATTACTCACCTAATTAGATGAATCCACTAATTAATAAAAACATGACCCTGTTGTCATAAATATAACAGCTCAGTCTCATAGCAGAGGCTTTTAGAGCCCACGGGACAAATTAAGGTCATTAAGGCCATTCAAGTGCGACATATTTTGAAAGGAGCCATACTGGGGGCATGTTTTGAATAATGAATATCTAGTTTCAGGTGGATGAAGAAATTGTGTTTAAACCTCTCAAAAAAGTGTATGCTTAAGGTGGTTTTGTCACGGTCTGGTGGAGTTTTTTGAGGACCCAAATGCAGAGATGAGGAGACAGAGATGAGTTTGCAGATTTAATGGAAAGTCCAAAGGCAACGGAGGCAAAAATCCAAAAATACAGAAAAGCAAAAAAACAGGAGATGCCAATCACACACATGGTGCAGAAAAATAAGCAAAAGAACAAATTAACAAGAAACCAGCAAACTGCAGAGGTGGTGTATATATGGGCAACAGAACAAAGAATGGGCTGATGAGCTGCTATGGAGCAGGTGTGAATAGAGCTAACTAGAAGGGAGCTAAGGGAAAACAGGCAGCCACAAAGGGGGTAACAGAGAGTATCTTAAGAAATACAAAACTGCATAAATAAAACACAAAATGGAAAAGAAACCAAAAAAGAAAAAGAAAACACAGAATAACATAAATCAAAGTGGAACTGAAAACTTAAAAAGAAACTCAAACAGAAGTCCACAAAGGGGAGAACCATATACGTTTGTAATAGCTGATAAGGTATTTTAACCATATCATTGTACCAAAATTAAGAAACTATGTTATAATTAGCTGAAAATGTATCTGAAGGATAAATCTTCTACTGATTAAACTTAAATCTGGGATTATAAGAAAATCTCCAGCAACATATAATTACTAATATAATCTATTCTCAAATACTTCTCATTTCATTGATTAAAAGCTTCAGCAAACACAATTAATGTGTAGTAAAAACATATTTCTGTTTCATTCTTTTTGCCTTAAAACAATAAATCAAACATGGATCACGACTTTTGAGAAACAAATGAAAATCCAAATATATAATCTAAACTAGTTAGAGAGTATCTTTCATAAAATAACCTAAATATCTCTCTCTCTGGAGTTTGAAGAAAGGGGGTGTTACCCTGATTTTCTGTAGTAGGGGATTCTAGGTCTGACTTTTCATAACCACAGTTTAAACCTTAACTTCTCTCACCATAGTCACCATAGAAGGGCTTACTGTGTGAACTGGAATCAGATTCCCTCAATCCACCCCTGTGATTCCCACAGTTTATTTTCCCACCTTGCTCAGGTCATTCGCAGTGGTTGGTTATTGATTCTGGTTTGCTAGGTTCCTTATTTCACGAAGCAGGTAAAAGACAAGGAAGAAAAACAAAAATTTCCTCTGATCTCATCATAAATATAGTTTCACTCTGTCTGAGGCTCAGGATTAAGTTTCCTCAGGAGTCGATAAACTCTAGAAAAGAAGTCACTGGGCTTGACTGGCCAATCAGAGTAGGACTCATGCTTGGCTCTCAGTGTAGTTCTGTGCTACAGCTCAAGTATAATTGTACCATCCTTTGGTGTTAGAGTCAAAGGTAAACACTGCAATAAACCAATGAAGTACCACAATAATATTACCAACTGATGCTGAAAGCTGTTTAGTAACAAAGCATTCTTCACATTAGACATTAAAAATTAGATGCATATAAAACATAGTGACAGCATTATGAGCATTTCTCTCAAGGGTAAAAATCAGATGACTTCCAGAAATATTTATTTCTCTATATCTCTCTAAAAGGAGGAAGATGAGAAAGATATAATGTTAACCCAGAAACTCAATAATCTCACAATCTTCATCATAAAAATAAATCTGTGCTGACCAATTTAGTAGATAAACCTTTTGTTTTGAAAATAAGCTGAGAGTATCAGCTTACATCTTAGCTTTTTTTTTTCTTTTGTGAATACCAGTCCTTTTCAGGAGAAAGCCATTTGGGAAATAATGACCAGAATGATATACTGGAGGAAAGTGGCCATTTATAGAACCTCAGACCTTAGAGAGCTTGAATGGAGGAGCAGTTACAGATTTCATTTTTCTTCATCTTACATCCTAATGATTACTCCTCTCTCAGGAGTCGCACATTTAAGAATTGATTTTCTTAAAAGCCTTTCCAAGTCAGCATGCATCCTAAAGAAAGGTGTTCAGATGCCGATGCGACAGGGAAAATAATTGTGTGGTAGAGCTTCATGGATTTCTGGCAGCCAGTAATTATGTCCACACTGGTCTTTCGGCGAGGAACAAAACATACATTTTCTGTGGGTTGCACGCGAGGTTTTTGCAAATGAAAAGCAGAACAGAACGAACAAACAAGCTGTACTTGATGACCTTTTGACACCCACAGAAATCCCAGGGCGATATTGTTCATTAGTCTCAGCATCAGATGATGTGACAGTGTGCACTGGAAATAGCTTTTTAAATAAGGACGCCCCCAGAAGCCTGCCAAGGCTCAGAGAAAAAGCCCACCTGAAATTGGAGCACAGACAAGAACAATAAAGTGGAAAAACATAGAGAATATATAACTGCTAATCCAGATCAGAAGCAGTAAATATTTACATTTCCAAAATTATGTAAGCTTCTTAATATTTAAGGTTTTCTTTAGTGCATGTGCATTGAACTCACAGAGTTCAACCATCAACTCCTTTATGTTTTATAGTTCTTACAGTATGGGTTAGGTAATGAAAACATGATGATATTGTCATTACACAGGACAGAAGGACCCAGTATTCAAGGCGAGAAAGACAGTGGGATAATTCAAAACATTTATCTTTAAAATGCAGAAGCAGAGCTGGGGATTTGCAGCGGCTGTGGCGGGGCACCTTCCATCACTGGAAACTCTGGTTGGAGAAAAACACAGATAAGTGACCATGCAGTCTGACGGAGGAGGGTTATCCATGTGAGTCACTTACCTGGTTTATCAGTTCAGTCCATCTCTGTACAACGCGGAAGGATCCAGCCGTAGGGCTGGCAAATAGATGCTGTGGGTGCCGCCCGGGGTGTCCCAGGAAGCTGCAGTCCCAGAGGGCAAGCAGGAGTCCAGAAGTCCAATGCCTGATCAGGGATACAGATCAGAACAGGAACAGCCTGGTTCCGGGTTCAAGGAATGCACAGAGATGTCAGGCGGAACGTTCAGATGGGAACAGGCAAGCTCAGTGGTTGAGAGGCAGAACAGGTGAGGATACCAGGAACACCACGGAAAGCTAAAAACTTGCTCTCTCCACTCAGCCAAGACAGGAACAGACACGTTCAGTGAATAAGAGGCAGATCAGGATCAAGATCTACGAAACACTGAAAGCCTCTCTCACCACTAGCTCCAGAGAACTAGAACATGAACCATGGCAACAGCAATAATCTAAACCTCAATGATCTGGCCCCGATAGCTGAGACTGAGCCGTATATCAAGAAGCAGGAGTAGGTGATTAGATGAGTGGAAATTGGAAACCAGGCAGAGTTATGCAGCTGAATGAAATGAGCAATTAGGCCAGCCCTCACAGCCATGATTATGACAGATATAGGAATAAATCATTCATGAATGGATAGATAGATAAGTCTTTATTTTGGATAAATACATATATGCAACCCTGCAGAATCAAAAAAAGATTCAGAAAAAAATATTTTACAATCAATCAGTATCCAAAAAGGGATTCATGCTAATCTAAGATGGATGTACAGTAGTAGGCGTCTGCAGTACATTTAAGAAAAGGCAACAGTTCAAAATTTTTAAAGATAAAGGGGTAGGAGTCTGATGCAGCCCTAATGTAAAAAAAAAAAAAAAAAACAACAACACAAAAGAGAGGAAAAATAAGATTGACGATTATTCTCCAAAGGATTTTCACCTGTATCTCAATCCCTTTTGAAATAAAAACAATGCACCTGCTTGACAATACAACTGATAAAAACTGCCTCAGCAGGTTATACTTTGTAATAGTATTTTGGGGTTGGGTCTTTGCAAATCTACCTAATAAATATTTGAGCCCTTATTTAATTTGCTTAGTAGCTCAAGTAGAGTCAGATGGGAAATGTGTTTACTTATATTTATATACTGTTATCATGTTTTGTAAATCGCTAATTTTATTTGGTTAATTTTAGGTGATTCAAAGAAAAGGTAGATAAGCCAAGGAGGTGTTTTTCAATCCAAGTGAATTTCAAGTGAACAAGTGAAGTGTGAATATGTTACAGTAGAGGTTCCTTAGAAAAAAAAAAAAAAAAAACACAACTATAGAAAGCGTCATCAACATTTAAAGCTACAGTGTGTAACTTTCAGCGACATCTAACGTTCAGACTGCAGACCGCAGCAACATGAACATCTCCCCCCAACAAAATGTCTTCCACGACGTCCGCATCACCTACCTTCTGAAGTGATGAGGTTTGTTTACATAGATAATTTTAATACTGCCATCTATTGTTCAGTACCGTCTCAGTTCATCTCTCTCAACTTGCCGTAGTTACTTTCGAGCGTAATGGGCGATCTCGCAATCGCTAGTTTGTTGGCTCTGCGCTGCCGTAGCGCAAAGATGTCTGCCTCCATGGCTGCTAGACCCACTCCTATGTAATTATAAAGAACGAATTCTAAGGCAACGCAAATATTAAGGTTAAGAGGCTGATTTCATAGATGATGATAAATAACATAGTTATGTATAATATATTACATTTCTGACTGTATATCCCTGTAAATATTACACACTGTAGCTTTAAGGTTATTGGAAATTAGCATAAATATCTATTGATATTTAAATCAACATGGGTCATTTATAGCATTTACAGTTTGGTGTCTGCTTGAAATACATTACAGCTATTTGGATGTTCAGCTTACATCAACTCATTACAGCTGCTAAGTGAATGTCTTTGTTCATGCAAACCACTTTACTGGCTATCAAAAATAATTTTAAGCTTTGTATCAAAAAGAAATATTGATCAAATTGCAGTGCGTTTTCGTTTTTACAACAACTGAATTTAACTAAACGTGGTTAGAGTTGAGTCTGACCTGTCAGTCTACCTAGAGAGTCAGCAAATGACTGATTGTTAATCATAATTTGACCCAAAGTAAAATGTCACTTACCTGCAGGAACTGTCCCCTCTTTTTCTCTGACAGAAATTGTTGGATTTTGAATTGCAGACACATTAATGTCACAGGTATTTTGCAGAAAAACATTGACAAAGCGTTTTTCACTCACGGCCAAGGTGACTTTATGGCCCTCAGGACTGGATTGACTATAGGGGAGAATTTGGCTTTTGTCATTGCAGCTCTCAAACTATAGAATGCTTTGTGACTGCAAATTAGAAAAGCCTCTTTAATCGATTTTTTTTAATCTGTTCTTAAGATCCACCTCTTTTCTTTGGTGTTTTAACATGTTTAAACTGTTAACTCATGTAATATTAGTTTAAGGTCTCTTTTTAACTCTTTCATTTGCTTTACTACCTGCTTTTATCTTTATTTACTTTTACTCAGCTTTTATTTTTCTTCTAATTTTTTGCTAATTCGCGTAGCATTTTGAATTGTCTATGTACTGAATTGTTCTATACAAATAAACTTGCCGTGCCTCGCCTTGCCTTAAAGTGTTAATCAGTTTTATTTTCTTCTGGTCAGTGGTGTACATACATTTTGTTGCTTAATGGTCATCTTATTTTTTGTAGAAATGATTGTTTTTTTATTTTTATCTTTCTTTCTTTTAATTTAGCACTAGAAAAGCAGCTGTAGTAAGCTTATTGCCGTGGTGTTGGAGTTAAGGAATTCATTATACAGCTGCTTCAATAAATGTACTGTTATTAAGACAAGGAAGACAGCACTGTGAGGATCAGGTGCTTTGATATCTCCAGTCCATTTACACAATTCAACCTGATTTACTTTGGGGGAAACTCCTTAAGATTGAGGTAGAGGCATCCAAATTTCCTGGATTAAAGACTACTTGACAAACAAACCACAGTTTGTTCAGTCAGGCTCATTCAGATCTGGCGCAAGACAGACCGCTAGGAGATCTTTACTGCCTACAGCTATCAACATCTACAACAACTCATTAAAAGAAAAAAGGAAAAGCCAAAGAGTTACTAAAACATTTAATTTCCCTTTGGGATTAATAAATTTTTTTTTATTTGAATTTAGCTAGTCCCAGCTGTTTTAATGTGCTCTATAAATACTGTAAGGTTGGAATAGCTTTGCTCATCATTCTTTCTGGCTGCAGAAGACTTGAAATAACTTCATGGATCCATGGCCCCACTCACTACAGAACATTTCCAGCTTATTGACTTAATGTTGGCTCATAAGGCACCTCAACCAGGGTCAGGTTCAGACATAAACTTCACAATTTCTCCCATTGCAGCTAATTTGTGTAGTCAGAGGTCATTTCACCCTGGATTACATTTCTACACAGCCGGAAAAAATCTGAAAGCTCATGTCATTTAAATTGGTGGGTTGGAAATTAAAACTCTGC
>NW_015151124.1:176121-177435 GCF_000732505.1 Cyprinodon variegatus
AATAGCATTGAAATGTGCTTTTTACTTAATGTAACTAAATTGGTTAATAAATAACGCATTTATTTGAAAGGAGGATGGTGTTGAAAATAATATTGTAAAACCATCAAACCTCATAGACAAATAGTGGCCCAGTATATTTCATTAACAAAGATGAAGGTGAATCAAAATTTGCTATGGTTTTATTTACTTTATTTCATTTGGTGTAAATGCAACTAAGAAATAAGTTTTATGAAAACTGATTATCGTATTTTGTTCAGATATGCATAATTGCTAACCGATAATAGTTTTTGCATGTTCAAATATGATTGATGTGCCTTACTTTTTATATGAAACCTTTTTTGTGATTCAGTAGTTCCATTGCATCTAGAAAACAATATGTTAAATCAGTCTCAATCATAAGATAATGTTTGTCTTTATTTGTTGTATTGTTATTTTTAAGTCTTTCGTTTTGGTAATTGGTAATTAGTGAACAGCACTAACATTTCTTGGATAATTGGCAACCCCAGGTGAATCCTGTTTCTACGTACAATGCCTGTTTAAATGATATACGTGTTTTAAAAAACATCAGAAAATTTGGTCCTGAAGACAGAAAAGGCATATTTATAAAACAAAAAAAACAAAAAGATGTGCATCTATACATAGTACCACAGAAGATGCTGTAGTATTTATGCTAGGCCGACAGATGAGCCAAATGCATGCTTTGGTATCTGGTAGAGAGAGATGGGCCTACACTGATGTACAGTATGGCAGTATCATTTTAGATTAAATTGTGTTTTAAAACCCAGTTTCAAGAATGATTGCTTTTGGTTTCTTAAAATGCCAAATCCATTTGGACACAAATGGTTGAATGACAAAATACCCTTTTTGATACAACATATATATATATATATACACATATATAAAGCTATAAAGAAATATTTATATAAATACACTTATGTGGAGGCAAGTCATTGTGGTAGACATGGGGACATCACAAGGGACAGCAACATCAGGAAAAAAGAACATGAGAAACTAGACAAATACCAGGGGCTCTGAGAAGAGCTGGAGAAAACCTGGAGGGTCAAAGTATCAGTGGTGCATGTGGTTGTTGGGGGCACTCAGGGCAGTGACCCCAAAACTGGTAGAGAGGCCACAGTACAATACAATACATCAGACATCTCGGTCCATAAAAGTGCAGGTCTTGGAACAACAAAGATATTGTGCAGGACCCTCAAGCTTACTTAGAACTTAGAATATGGCATATATAATATATATATATGAATGTGTGTATGCCATATCGTAACTGTTCTTGTTGGCTTGGCCTAATCCTTTTAT
>NW_015151124.1:178377-183016 GCF_000732505.1 Cyprinodon variegatus
CCCATCCCCTTGCGGAGCAGTGGACTGCCATTATGTAGCGCCTGGGGAGCAGTTTGGGGTTAAGGTCTTTGCTCAGAGACCCAAAGTGAAAGTCTGTGGGAGTGAGGCTCGAATTCAGAACCTCAGGATTCCAAGCTCTATGCCCTAACCACTAGGCCACCACTCCCACTTAAAAACAAAATTGTGAGAAAAAAAAACAACAACACATTTTTCCCTAAGTAAGACTGTAGAGCACAGCAGTTTATTCTGACATTAACTAATCATCCCACTGTCACCCTGGGCAATGATCAATATTGCTTATATCAAAAACAACCACTGCTTGATAGTTTGATTATTACTGAAATTCATTAATGAACTTTATTGAAATATAAACTGAAATCTTTTGATATATCTGGATGTAGACCAGATATTTACCAATGGAAATGTGTGATTCATCCTCTAGATCGATTTTTGATAGACTATGATACTGATTGTTGTATGAAGTGCATGATATTTAAGTTAGTATCTTCAGCATTTTGCCATCTGAAATTAAAAGAGCAAGTTTTAGAAACCAAAAGAAGTTTTATGCCTAAGGTAGTGTAATAAAAAAAAATGGTGAGACTATTCCTAAATAGAAGTTTACTTTCTTTTCATTACTAAATAAACTCTGGATAGAAATAATGCACAAGAGAAAAATGCTTTCTCTAAAATGGCCTCCAAAAAATAATTTGATCTGGAATAATTAATTCATAAAGTTAAATACTTCAGCTTACGAAATGCAGGACAATGTTTTGGAGGTAGTTTCCTGAAGTGCTGTGACAGGTGCAAACTCCAGGTACCTGACATGATGCAGGGAGACAGGGCGATGAGTCAACCAAGCCCTGAGCAAGCTCCCTCGTTTTAACCTGCAGCAGCGGCTCCAGAGCAATTATCTATTTATAACCTTCCACAGCAGGCCCACATCCACTGACAGGCAGAGATATCTGTCTTCAACCGTGCTCCTTCTGGCTCAAAAGCGTGTTAGAAGCATAATGTTAAATTCTCTACTGCTTAATAAATGGTTTAATGGGTTTAATGGTACTGTCTTTAAGAGGAAATCTTCAACATATGCAGACTGCTCCCATAACTTGTTGGATACAGCAGCTCAGCAGCACTTTTTGGTGCATAAAATTGGTAATTCTTCTTATTAAGCTAATAGGAGGGAGTGTAAATAAGACCCTCTCCCTGCAAGATGTACAGCATACAGTCAAGATTCATCACCTGGCTTACCTGCAAAAAAACACCTAGGGATTAACTCTAAGTTGTTCTTAAAAGAAAAATAATACATGAAAAGACACACTGTCAGTTTAGGAACAATATCACCAACAATGCATGGAGCTACAATAAATTTCATCCCTTATTCCTTTTCTTCTTTTTGGCTCACAATCTCTATAGTGGAGAAAATCAATCAAGTTAAGTATCCTGCAACTGCTCTGTTATTCAAAGAGAGGCAGCCAGGCTGTCCAGATAAATTATCGTTAGTCTTTCATTAATGAAAGTTTTCAAATCATGCCACAGTGAATTTCTGTGATTTAAACCCCAACTTGTCACTGCTATCCAAGTGACATGAGTCTCTGATGGAAGGGGAGGGAAATATGAGTAGAATATCACATGATATGATGATTACAATGTACCAGTGCATATGCTGACTTTACACTTAAAAGCAAACCAGATTATTCTAAAGACAGCCAATAACCTTTGTTTAATGAGCTTAATATAAGCCACTTGGTAGCTATAGTAGCTGCAGGAAGGAGGGGAGTTCTCATGTTATGTCTTTTGCATAATAGGCAAAAAAAAAAAAAAAACATACCTGCTGGTGCAGTCTAAGTCTCAGGTGAGCACTTGGTAGTCTTTGCTTATTAAAATGTCCTTGATTTACCTCCACTGCCTGTTCTTCAGTGAGGAAGTTGATAGTGAAATTATAAAAGCAGTACGCCATAGATCAGTGGACAAGTTTAAACAGAAACACTTTTTTCACTTCATTTAAATAGCAAATCTAATAGATACAAATAAAACATTTTACTGGGATCTTAACTCAAACTAGGAATACATTTCATCCCTCACTAATAAGCTAAAAAAAAAATCCTAGATCCATATGAGAGTATAGATCAGGATTTAATAGAGATGATATTGCTAAAGTGCAGCTCAATGGGCCAGTGGGTAGCACTGCTACCTTGCAGCAAGAAGATTCCAGGTTTTATTCCCGCCCTAGGGACTTTTATGCTTGGGGTTTGCATGTTTTCCCCTTGCATGTATGGGTTCTCTCCGGGAACTCCAGCTTCCTCACAAAGTCCAAAAACATGACTGTTAGGTTAATTGGTTTCTCTAAATTCTCCTTAGGTGTGAGTACGTGTGTTATTGGTTGTTTGTCTCTGTGTTGCCCTGTGATAGAGTGGAGACCTGTCTAGTGTACCCCCCACTGGGATCGATCAAAAATGGATCGATCTTATTAATTCCTGATTCTCAAACTGTTGCACAAGTACATCTGATGATACTTGAGCTGACACTACTGACTCTCAGAAAAAGGCTTTGTGTTTCTGGCCTAAATAAATTAGCGGCTTCAGGATTTTTGAGACACAACAAACCCAATTGAATTACATTTGAATTTCAAGTTCTAAAGATTGTGGAATTTGCCAACAGACTGCTCAGTTACCAATTAACTCAATTATGAAAATTGATTTGTTTTCTTCTAATTTAGTATGTATAAGTCATATAAATCTGACTTATAGTATTATTTAAGGCAGCTGACTTTTAGGACAAGGTCGCTAAGAAATTATGCATTAGATTTAACCTTTTTGTGGACCATACTTCTAACTTTTCTAAGCCAAGAACCAAAAAACTACAAAATGTTGATTAATTTTAACCGATCAAGCATTACCAATCAAAAAAGATGTTGTTTTCCATTGCTTTGGCTTTTTAAAGATTGTAACGAAGCTCAGATGCAAAATCGCCTAATATGTCTGTCAAGATGGTGGCACTTGAAATTAATCTACATATTTACTAAGGTACCAGTCATTATAAAAGTCTGAAGAATGTTCCTGTGAAATAAATGCAGCTTTGGTATGTTTTGATCTAATCGTTTACGTTATATTACCGTATTGTTAGATTTCCCATTTCTTTCTGAGGATGGGAAAGTGTTTCTGGATAGAATCCTTCCAAGTATCAAAACATCTTAAGCATCACAACAAAGTGGTATTCTGTCTGATAATGACCTTTCCCCTCTCATGATGGAGCACTTTTAGCCAATTTGGCACATATTGAATTTGTGTGTTGGATAATTGCTGGTCCAAAAGCCTGTCAGTCTCTTGAGACTCCTGGCATCTCTTGTCCCACCCTGGCAAGTGGCGTCTAGACACACAAAGGCTAATATCCTGAGTGAATGCTCATCGTGGGACCTTGAAAAGTCACATACTGTGCAACTTTTGAGCACTTTAACGTCATTGCTTTGCATAATGCTGGAATTCCACCAGCTATTATGTTTTTCATTATGACAACCTGCAATGGGACTCATTATATTAAGCTCATTTTCCTTTTCTCTCTAGAAGTAAGAGGGTAATAAATCCATTTCCTTTAACATAATCAAGGCCCTTATTTTGCATTGGACCTTTATAAGTAACTGAATAATATGTTCTGCATAGTCCTCCCTAAAAATTACTTCTATGGGCAGCTCACTGTAGCATTTTATTGTTATAAAAGAATAAAGTATTCTGTTTCACTTGCTCTTTACGTTTTCTGTGAAAGAAGCAGCCAGTGCGTGAAGCTGAACTACATCTTTTTCGCCTATCCACTTTAACTTACTGTTCACCTCAAAGTTTCCTTATTCATCTGGCAAAAAACTTTTTTTTGTTTAGGTATTATATCTTCAATATGAAATTTAAGGTATGGCTCAATAAGTTTGTAACGTCTGTTTAAGGCAAAACCTTCACTATATGCTGAGCTCCCCCCAATCTCTGCACCTGAGCCTCAAGCTGCTCATGCTGAAGTCAAGCTGCTTTCTGTACAATTACCTGTTTGGCCAAATGGATGAGCTTCTCACAAAACACCAGGCATCTGCACTCTGCAGTGCACAACAGCACCAGAAAATGGTTCACACAAGCATAAATGTGTTGAAGAATTTATGATTAGTTCTCAAAAATCCTACATCCTATAACACCGGCCATATCTTAAACTTTACATTCTAGGGGTGTGAATACTAAGGTGAAAAAATGTTTTAACAAATCAAGACGGGAAGAGCTGTATGGTGATAAAACAGAAAGGACAACTGGGAGGATGTAAGTGTGTAATGGGTGCAAACCAAGCATGATAAAGATCAGGATAGCAAAGTGTTATGACATAAGTGATCTGCGGAAAAGCAAATTGAAGGACTCTGTTTTATTATAGAAGTCCTTGAGATTTAGTAGAAACCTATTATACATGGCTGTCACCCTTTTTCTTGTTTGCTGGTCGCTATCAATTGTACACTGTCATAAGTTTTAATTAAACTTTGGTGTACAACTCTTTATTAATACATATGCTGTATGTATAGAATTAATATATTTTTTATTTATTATAATATCTATCTATCTATCTATCTATCTATCTATCTATCTATCTATCTATCTATCTATCTATCTATCTATCT
>NW_015151124.1:183026-200166 GCF_000732505.1 Cyprinodon variegatus
TATCTATCTATCTATCTATCTATCTATCTATCTATCTATCTATCTATCTATCTATCTATCTATCTATCTATCTATCTATCTATCTATCATCTAGTCTATCTTTCTGTCCACCATCCATCTAGATAGTCATACAGATAGTCATACAGATATGTACACATATACTGTAGATATAAAATTAAGGCAAATCTTTTCCATTTATTTTAATTGCTCACATTATGATTATTACTGGGACTTTGATCTTTAATATACTATAATACTGTTATTCTCTCTGTTTTTTTCATTAATTACATTCTGTAGCATTTTGTATCTTTTTTTTTGACTTTTTGATTTGTGTCCTGCCTTGCTAGTGTCTTTTTATTTTATAAGGGTGAAATGATTTATATGACAAAGACATGAAGGTGGGGTATTAAAGCTAATATCTGGATTAAACAGTAATAATGATGGAGACAGCGACTGTGCCTGTAGGTGTCTCTCAGTAAAATAGGAAATTGTGAAGGTTGGTAGGTGTTGTGGAGGAGGGGCTGAGGATGCTGTGGGGGTGATAAGGAGACTGATGAAACAGGATGGTTGAAGAAAAGCAAAATATGTGCAAGTACTGAGCCTGTTTCCTTGCTTCAGATTTGATCTTCTCATTCAAACTGACAGGTGTACAGACAATCACATGTCCAGCTTTGAGGATGTGATAATATATAGCCTTATGTATAAAAACAAGCATAAACATAAAATTTTTTTTTACACAAATAGGCTAAATTAGATAAATTAAAAGCTTTTAAATTTATTAATAAATCTTACAAACCATTTACCCTTGATGTTTTTTCCTTTGGCTGTTTTGCCCATTAAAAGTCTTCATTAGAACATTGCTAAAATGTGTTGTCAATCAGGAAGTAACTCAAATGACGGACACATGGAAAAGCTGCTTATAATGTCCCCATCCCCACCCCTCCCCTTTCCGTGTAAAAGCCGACCAGGCCAGATCAAATTAAGTGGTTTGATACTTTCCCTGCCAATCCGATTAGGCCGATTAATTCCCAAAAGTGTTCAAATGATTAAAGCTGGTTAATGGGCCTGGGGAAGGTTCATGGTATCAGAGTTGGCTGCAGTATCCTACAGTGTCAGAGAAAAAAAATCAATATAAAAAGGTAACTGTAGAAATGTGCCTTCGTCTGACTTTGCTTTTAGTTAATAGAGTCGTAACATGCTTGTATGGATAAACCTATGAGTGTTTTTAATTTCCTTAAATCACGAAGCTTTAAGGAAATCACGGATGATAAATAGTGCATCTGCTCTGTGGTGACATGACGCCTAAATATAGAGTAGAAAATAGAGCAGAAGAAAGGGACACTGGGTAAGCCATAAATATTCACAGACCATCCTTAGTAATACTGAAAGAAATCAGGTTTTATGAATTATTTGATGTGAGTTTAATAGGGTAATAATAAACCCTAGGAAGGTATCACATTGATGGATCATGTTGATGTTTTAAACAAGTTTAAAGAAAAGAGAATTCTGCATAATTTTTACCAAAAAAGATATATGAGAAAGAGACAATTGGATTGAGAAGGTAAATAGTTGCAGGTTCCCTTCCAGCCTCCACGCTTTCAAACCATCACTCTGTCTTCTAATACACTCATCTCCGCAGGGAGCAGTATCCATCACAGGAGACGGCTGGGATGTTATGCTGCACAGTTGTGTGTATGTGTACACAAGGTGACTCAGGGAGCGACACAACTTGTGTGTGCCCTGTCTTATAAATGCAGCCCCATGTTTCCCCCATAAAGTGTCCATCAGCACCTTAATGCATTGCCCAGTGAATGTGACACAGCCTGGGCTTCCACATTATTAACTCTGGGTGTTTTTATGAGCCTGTGGATTGTGGAAGTCTTTTTCAAGAAGACATGTGTTATGTGTGTTCAATCGCTCTTTTAGTTTCTTTGGCATGTAGCATCAGAACCTTTTTAACCATTTCATATTATGAATCTAAACTGTAGACCATATGGCATTTAGGGAAAACAAAAACCATGGGGGAAAGAGGTCAGATAAAAAAAAATAATAAAAAAAATACCTTTCAGCCTTCCATGCCAGCACAAAATCTATGCTGATATATTTGTATTTTGAACACCACAACATCCTAACTATGAAACATGGCTAGGCAGTATTGTGCTGTGTGTTTATATAGCCCCAATTCACAACTTATGTCATCTCAAGCAATTTACAGAGAAAATTAAACCAGATCATTTAGTAAGATTGGTTAGTTTTATATCTAAGGAAAACCAGCTGATCGAATCAACTCATTGACTCTTCAGCAATCCCTCACACCAAGAATGCTTGTAGCGACAGTGGAGAGGAAATACTAACTTTTAACAGGAGGAAACCTCCAGAAGAACGAGGCTCAATGTGAGCAGCCATGCACCAAGGCCGGCTGGGGTTCAAGAAGGGAAGCCGACATAACGAAAGAAGCAGAGATACAAAAGGTAACTGTTAACTAGCTCCAGAGGCAGCCCCATCCAGGAAACACACAGCCAGGCAGACGAGCTCCGAGCCTGCTCCCATGTCAGAGGTTGAAAGGGAACACACATAATGAGTCACAGTTAGAGAAAAGGGACTACACTGAAAAACAGGCCAAGCTCCAACAGCTCCAACATGCCATAAACAAAAGTGTTGATGGCAGCAGCACAGCTGATGTTTACCTCAAGGATGGTGTCACAGCCTAACAGGAACAGACCAGATGGGAAAAGTAGGGAAAACATAAAATTAGGAGTTTACCAAACAAATACTGAAGAATGGGAAATTAGAAATAGAATTAAACAGAATGAAAAGTGGCCCCTATGTCCTCCAGCAGCCTAAAACTATAACAGCATAACTATAGAGATAACTCATGACCTGACCCATTCTAAATATGGGCAATTTGGCCAAAACCGGTGATTTAATCAATGACAGGTATAAATTACTATATCATACACTGCCTGGCCAAAAAAAAAAGTTGCCACCAAAATAAAAGGTTACTCACTCTAACACTTTGTTGGACCGCCTTTAGCTTTGATTACGGCACGCATTCGCTGTGTTTTGATAAGCTTCTGCAATGTCAAAAGATTTATTTCCATCCAGTGTTGCATTAATTTTTCACCAAGATCTTGCATTGATGATGGTAGAGTCTGACCGCTGTGCAAAGCCCTCTCTAGCACATGCCAAAGATTCTCAATGGGGTTGAGGTCTGGACTCTGTGGTGGCCAATCCATGTGTGAAAATGATGTGTCATGCTCCCTGAACCAGTCTTTCACAATTTGAGCCCGATGAATCCTGGCATTGTCATCTTGGAATATGCCTGTGCCATCAGGGAAGAAAAAGTTCTTTGATTGAATAACCTGGTCATTCAGTATAATCAGGTAGTCAGTTGACCTCATTCTTTGAGCACATACTGTTGCTGAACCTAGACCTGATCAACTGCAGCAATGCCAGATCATAACATCACCGCCACAGGCTTGTACAGTAGGCACTAGGCATGGTGGGTGCCTCACTTCACCTGCCTCTCTTCTTACCCTGATCCGCCCATCACTCTGGAACAGGGTAAATCTGGATTCATCAGACAACATGACCTTCTTCCATTGCTCCACAGTCCAATCTTTATGCTTCCTAGCAAATTGAAGCCTTTTTTTTCCAGTTAGCCTCACTGATTAGTGGTTTTCTTATAGCTACACAGCCGTTCAGTCCCAATCCCTTAAGTTCCCTTCGCATTGTGGATTTGGAAATGCTCTTACTTACAGTATTAAACATAGCCCTGAGTTCTACTGTTGTTTTTCTTCGATTTGATCTCACCACACGTTTAAATGATCGCCGATCACGATCATTCAGGATTTTTTTCCGGCCACATTTCTTCCAGTTTTTAATAATGCATTGGACAGTTCTTAACCCAATTTTAGTAGTTTCTACAATCTCTTTACTGTAGATGTTTTCTCTGCTTGATGCATGCCAATGATTTGACCCTTCTCAAACAGACTAACATCTTTTCCACGACCACGGGATGTGTCTTTCGACATGGTTGTTTAGGAAATGAGAAGCAAGTCATTGCACCAGTTGGGGTTAAATAACTTGTTACCAGCTGAAAGATAATCGCCCATGCAGTATTTATCCCATAAGAGGCTCATACCTATTTGCTTAGTTGAATTCACATGGCAACTTTTTTTTTGGGCCAGGCAGTGTACTTTCTCAATGCAAAGGCTCTAACCTTTAATGGACCTTATGTAAGGGATTATGTGTTAGGTAAACAATGTTCTAGGGATAGATTGCTGTAAGTCATAAGTTAACATCTATAGTGTCAGGTTCATGAGAATGCACAGATTTTCAAACATTAGTCAAACCAAGAGAGGCGTTTATTCTAATAATGTTTTCATTTTGAGCTATATATGGAATCAGCTTGAATGCAGTTCTTCATGTAAAGAGAGAGATGGATGCATAGGAGTGAGGGAGCATTTTGTTGTTTGGCTCTTTCACAACGTGGGCGTTCTCAGCTGGGGATGAATAACACTCAAGCAGATTGTGAAAGAAATCAGCCCAAGAGGCTCATATGACATAAAACAGGTATAAGTAGCTTTCTCAGGAGCCAATAAAGGACAGCTTGTGCAACCGGAACCATTAGACGCGGGAGTGCGTAAAAATACCTCAGCCGGTAGACTAACTGTGTGAACTCAGGGAGATATGCACAAGCAACCAAGTTCGGAGACGTGAAGTCGACAGTAGATTTTACAGCGCACCGCCCACAACCACTAACTCCGCTGGAGTCGGAGCTGCCTTCGTCGGAGTTGTTTGGCGCTCAGAGAGATAGACTGTGCGTAAAATCAACCAGCCAGACGCAGCAGCGCCAGTAGTGCCATGACATGCAGGATTCAGCGCGCCAAGTCCGAGAAATTTTACCATTTTACCCACACGGATATCTTGCACTGCAATGGTATTTTTTTCTCCAAACTGAGCGGAATCTGAGGTAGAGGATGGTCGGTTGGTCAATGCCTCTCTGTCAGCTCAGCTGCGCTGAGGAACAATGCTGAGCAAATCTCCTGTTGGTAAGTTATCTGTATAATCCACCTTGTTTTGTGCGCAAACAGGATCCATATTCTTTTATGTCTATTTAGTGATCACAGAATTATGATTCTGATTTGAAAAATCACCTGCGCTCATTGTTTTGCGCATTTAGTTTATCACTTTTAAGTGAAGCTACGTATCTCAAAATTGGAAAAAAAAAATCCTGTTTGGATACAATTAGACACGATGAAGTAGAAACTGCTGCGGTCTAATATAACAGAGATTATTATTAACCCTGGAGTGTGAGCCCTCACTCAAGTGCACTTATTCTTGGATGTGTGTTGTGGCTTTTCTTGTCTAATGTAGTGTGTAATGGAATTCCTTGTTATCTGGTGTTGAGCTCATCCTTGGAGGCATGTGAGGATGGACACTTTGTTGTATTGAGTCTCATTATTGTGTGTGTGGGGTATGTGTGTGCATGTAGGCTCAGATTCAGTCCATATTAGTCAGGCATCTCCACAGCAAACAGCTGTGAAATCAAGCTTGGCTGCCTGAGTTTTGGCTCTCTTGAGGTCAGAGGTTTTAAAGGTCTGCTGCACATCGGTAGGTCATCTCCGCCTCTGAATGTCTGTCTCATAAATCATGCCCTGTACAGTTTTTCTTCTTTCTTGTCATCTGGTAGAGCTTGTTTCTTGGTTAATATTAATTCAGTGCTACTGCCTCACTGGATGTGATTTAATTGTATTATCAATTAAATCATGAGAGATGGATTTGCTAGATTTAGGACTATCAGACTTGATGGCGTTGGGTTTGAAACACAAAACAGCCCATTTATTTACTCAAATCAGGAAATGCTTTTGATTGCACATATTCTTTTTACTCTTTTGCTTTTTTAATCAAAGGAATAGTTCTGGATTTATGAAGTAATTCTCTTTAAGTAGTCCTGCAGTGAACATAAGACAGGATTGGATTTCAGGTATTATGATGAGATTTGAAAGCATGTTCTAACTTCAAAAAGGCAAGAAAATATCCCATTTTCTGGTTTCTCTAACTGAATACAGGTTTTTAGGTGCTTCAACGATTCCCTGTTTCCCTGTGATAGATTAGCCACCTGTTCAGGCTGCACCCTAGAAGCAGCACCCCTGTGACATTGCATAAATAAAGCAGTTTAAAAGATGGATGAATTCAAATAGATGAAAAGTAAAATACATTTTATGGCTCTAAATCGTTAAATTTAGAGACAATAGAGTATAGTCCAGGGTTATGTTAAAAACTAAAATTATACTCTTCTTATAGGAAGCTCTGAAGCATCTTTAATTTCATTTGAGCAAAAAAAAATGCCTTGAATTTTTTTTATTGTATCCATTATCATTTATTTTTTACTTCGATGCACACATGTAAAAGCAGTGGAATTAGGAAATTCTTCTTAGATAAAGCATAAAAGCAATTGAAGAATTCCTTCCTTTGTTTTGATGTCTTCTGTAGTCTAATGGCTTGACTATTGGAGACAACCAAACCTCCAAAAACCTCACAGAGATGTCTGCTAATGTTATGCAGTAAGAACATGTCATCATCCCGTCTGCAGTGGATGTGAATGATAATCATCTGTAATGGAACAATGCAAAATATTTCCACTCAAAGTAACTGTCTGATATAAAAGTTAAGCGATGCAACAAACATAAATGTGTTGCTAACTGATCAGGTTTCTGCTCTGACCATATAAACTTTTAATGTTCATCTTTTGGTGCATGTTTAAAAACCCAGTAAAGGATTAATTAATGATTGGAAGTCCTCATTAATTTCACTAATCAAATAACTCCAAGAGAAACAAAAGCATAATCGCAGATGTCTGAGGTTGTTCATGTGGCTCTCTTAGAAAGTACAAATCTTTGTCTGAAAGCAGTATTCAAAAACAGGAAAATGTCATATATCTAAATCTGGAAAACTTTGGATAGACAAAGAAAGAGCAAAAGGAATGATTAGATACTGTATGAGCCACCATTTCAGTATGTTGCTATATAACTATCCCTATAACGCTATTTCAATCTGAGAAACTCACACGAAAAGACAATTATGAGAAATTTATTGATACAATTACTTTGTCTTTGGCGCTCAGACCTCGGCAGGAAACATAGCACTTCATTTTGATAGATATGAATGAACAAGAACAAAGAATGGGGCTGTTTCCCCCCCAGGCCTGAAACTGGTGGTGGAGTGGAGATAGATGAAGTTGGTCAGTCTGTAGACTGCTATTGGTGCTTCTAATCCAGCTTGGTTATATTTTTGTTATCAAACAAAAGGTATAATTAAAAGCAGCAGGTCCTTTTTTAGATCTCAGGAAATATATACCTGAAAGTGTAAAAGGCGAACTGTCATTTCTTTTTTTCTCACTGCATTTTACTGTCATTACACTGTCACAAGTAAAGCACAACAAAATTCCCTCTCTGCATTTAACCTATCCCCTTGGGGAGCAGTGGGCAGCCATTTTCGGTGCCCGGGGAGCAGTGTGGGGTTAAGAGTCTTTGCTCAGGGAGCCAAGGTGGCCATCTGTCAGAGTGGGTTTCGAACTCGCAACCTCAGGATTCTAAGCTCTATGCCCTAACCACTAGAACACCCCTCCCCACTAATGAACTAGTCAGCGACACAGGAGCACAACAAGTGACGGTTCTTCCACCATTCCTTTTTACTTTGCACATCTCTGACTTCCAGGAGAAGACAGAGTCGTCTACAGTTGTTGCTCAGGTCATAGATGGACAACTGCTGGCAAACTGCTTTGTGATATACTGTGGAAATAATCTGATCCTGAGTGACAAAAAAAAAAGATAATAGATTTTAGAAGAAACAGTAACAAGTCAAATCCTATCATGGGAGAAGAAGTGGAGGTATTGATGAGTATTCACCAGGACAACAAACTGGACTGGAGATGCAAATGAAGCCGTCTACAAGAAGGGACAGAGCCGAGTCATCTACTTCTTACTTCTTAAGGAAGTTTAGCTCATTCAGTGATTGCAGCAAGATGCTGCATACAGTATATTCTATAATCTGTTGTGAAGAGTTTGATCTCTTCTCCCATCATCTGCTGGGGTAACAGCATCAGAGCAGAGATTTGACAAAGCTTAACAATCTAATAAAGAATGCCGGCTCTGTTTTAGGAACTCCACTAGAACCTGTTTAGATTATTTCACAAAGAATGATTTTAAATAAAATAAGATTATTTTAGACAGCACTGGGCATATTCTTCAAAAGACTGTTAAACAAAAACAGACTGTCTTCAGTCAAAGGCTTCTCCACTTCCTCTGCAAGACAGACAGCTACAGGAGATCCTTCCTGCCTACAGCTATGAAAATCTACCTGTTAAAAAAAAATAGACGTTACCATAGCATCCCGTTTGAATATTGAATATTTTAAAACATCACTGATGTTATTTTAAAGTGCAAAGTAATATCACACCATGCTAGAAATTGTGCAAATAATGGCAAGGTCTGATAAGCTCGTCTTTATTATCAGAACAATGTGACAGAATTGGTTTACTGATGATAAAGGTTGACATATTATAGGCAGAGATTATTTTATTTTTAGATTACACTGCATTAGTGGTCTTATTTACAGTTAGTCTGAAAAAAGCGGTCCAATAAAGGCATGGGCTGAATTTATTTACAGATATATTAGTCTTTTATGAAAATCACTGTTGTCTTTATACAGTTTTTGTCTTAAATAAAACATTTGTTTTCCCTGTCATTGAAGCCCTTTTTTTCTGCATCAGACTTGTACTGTCGTACCTTATGTTTGCCCTTCTTCAGTATTATCCAGAGTATTTTTCACTCTGACTTCTATATTTTTCAACTAACCTTTTTATTAAACCAATGATGATTTTCTCAGACATCTGGAAGGAAAAAGGTTATGCCTCTTCAACTGAAAGATTACCGGTGGCTCACTGCCTCCTACCTCAATTTCTCATAAAAAACAAAACTCAGCTTCTGTGTAATTAACCTCCTACTGAAAACGAGACCATGGTTTAAAAGATTTAAAAACTAGAATTTATATACGCTGCTATGAGATATCAGGAACTTTAGTTGTTTTAAGATGGCTGAAGTCATCTTTAGTCTTCTTACTGTAGACTAGCTGTAAGCCCCTAAAACAATAATGGCTGTCTATACATCTCTATCAGAACTTCACTTAAAATCCTAAACAATCAATTTAACTTGTCTTTCTCATTCAACCTCTGGATGTGTGAGAGCATTAGAAAAACAAAACAATCAGTATACAGTACCAATCATTTTCTGACAGCAGGACCTGCTTTGTTTTCCTAAGGTTTCAGTATAGCCAATGTTAACACCTTTGAGGGATGTTTTTTCATGTTTGTATGAACTATGGAACTGTGTAAGTGATGCAACAGTAGAACATGCAGCAGATGGTGATTTCATGCCTCAGTCTGCTGAAAGCTTGTGAGAGGAACGCCTGTTGCCAATGTAAATGAAACACTTCCTGCAATGAACTACTAGAAATATACCCAAACCCGAAAGCTTTGTTTTCAGATTTAGCTAAACTCCAAAGCAATGCCTAATTTAAGAGGAATGTGCCACAGTGTTTTGGGGTTACTTTTGTTTTAATGTTGGTGAATAAATTTGTTTAATTATTTTTTTTCTATTTGCAGCCACCAGACTGACGGAAATTCATTGGAGCTCCACATTTTAATCCAGTCCATAAGTCATGGAGAGCCTGAGCGAGCTTCAAAACCCCCTACTTGACAAAGCCACAAGACATGAGCTCCAGAATGACTACCAGGGGTATCAGTGTGACTACTCAAACCAGCCATACCAGGACAGCCTAATTGATTACTACTACACTGGAACCAGCAGCAAGCACAAGCCCCCCCAGTTCCTGGATGCAACCTCTCTCCATCTAGCTGTGGAGGCTTTTTACAGACCCAACTTCATCCTGTTCAAGGACAACGTCAGCCTCCACAGCAAGGACTCTAAGAATGAGAGCTTTGAGACCACTTTCACCGAGTGTAAAGACACTGTTTCATTTGGAGTTCCGTCAGAAAACACAGTGGACATCAGTGTGCAGGGAGAGAAGGACCTTAAGATCCAGACGGTGTCATACGAGGTGGAGGAGGAGCAGTGTCCTGAGTATGAGGTTTGGGATCACACAAAAAAACAAATCATCTTTATTTAGCAGGCGTGGCAGTAGTCTTTGCTCCAGTAACAGGATACAGTTTTATTCAGTTATGCTTTATGTATTTACTACAATATAACATCTAAACTGATATAAAAGCACAAAGAACGAAAACATCTAAAGACATTCAAGGAATAGCCAGGAAAGGAAGCAATAGAAACACACCATCAGTAAAAATTTATATAAAGCCAAAAATAGCTACATGGATAAAAAGACCCAGTGGCTGCAGCTCAGCATTTCATTTATACCAGCCTGACTTAAGTGGTAGGCTATGTTCACCCAAAAGAGGAGGTTTTAATTTCTGTTTTAAAAATTAAGATGGTGTCTACCTTTAAAGTCTATACTGAAGGTAGTTCCTCAGAGAGACTCCTGATAAGCAAAGCCATTATCTAAAGTTCTGTCTCTAGAGCTAAACATTTGAAAGGGGAATTTTCTTATTACTCTTTTCAAATACTTATAGATGTTTTTTTCATACATGAGAGGTTGAGATCTTAAGTGCTAATTGCCATCTTAACATTCTCTCACATGAAATAAATTGAGCTAATAAAGAAACACAACCTTTGAATCCTAACTTGAGACATTTCGTTGTAAAGGTATTTATAACCCTTGGATCTTTTACATTTTGTTCCTAATGCTACCACAAACTTAAATTTTTTTAATGGGAATTTTATGCAATTAATCATCATAGAGTAGTGGATAATAGTGAAGTCAAATACTAGGCATTCATCCATTGTTTATGCTCACTTGTTCAAATAGGTTTGTGGTGTATCTGGTGAGCATTAGGCAGTTTACATGCTAGAGGCTGTTCCATAGATTACCACAGGGGAACACACAGACATACAGGATAAACAACCATGTACAGACACACTTACACCTTAACCATTTTATAGAGACCAAGTATCAAACCATGTTTTTGGACTGTGAGGAAAGCCAAAGCACCTTAAAGGAACCCATGCATGCATTAACAGAACAGGCACAGATTTTGAACCCAGGACCTGCTTGTTGTAAGGGATTAATTCTTCACCAACGTGCAGCCTACAGTATAAAATCAACTTTTATTTTAGTCACAGCAAGAGGTCTGGAACTTTCTTTTCCAGCATTGCTTTTATAAGGACAGACATTTATTGGCAAAGCTTAAATATAGCTCAAGTTCATCAGGTTGGAGAGAAATCGTCTGTGAACATGAATTAGATCAAACCACTATCAAACTCCAATCTATGAAGCCCACTGTCCTCTTAATGAGCTGAGGCATATTGAAAAGAGCATGACTGCATGAGGAGATAATTCAGTGATTTTATTTATCACACTCCAATGGCATATTTAGGGTCATTGTCTCCAGAGGGGGTCAAAATGTGCCCTAGTATCAAGTCTTGCTGCAGCAAAAAAGTTTTCTTCCAGCATTTCTGGAGTTTATATTTACCTATATAGCCATCAGCTCTGATCTAATTCCCTGTTTTTTCTGTGAAAACCATTCCCACCGGATAATGTGTCCGAGTGGGAATGGTGTGGGTCCAGGATGAAGTAGCATTTGGTTTCTGCCACACAAATATTGTGTGTTTTTCAATGTTTAAAAGACTGCTTTTGATAAGTTTCTGAATAAAACTAAAGATTATTTTACATTTAGTATTGAGTTTAATAATGTAAAAGAAAATGTACAATAGTATCATGTAATATTATTATAATTTCTCTGAAGAAGGTTTACTTACTTAGGCTCCTGAAATTTTCATGCAGCATATTAGTCTTCTTTTGTTTTATTAATTTCCAAGAAAATTGCCTTGCTGACCTAATTAGTCCTGACCCTTTTAGTGTGTGGAGCAAAACTCCCTTAAAATGAGAGAAAAAGAAAAGCAGCTAAAGTCTTTTCAGAAGTGTAGAAAAACTAATTTTAAGCAAGGACGCTTATAAAATACCCAGGGCTCTGAGCTGGCAGAGGAAGAAGTATAGCACCCTAACTGAGCTGATGATCGCGCCAGCTCCTGTCACTCGGAGGCCTGGCAGATGGATAGGGACACTGAAGCAAGCTCCATTAATGCTGAAACTAATGTCCTGCTTTGAGGGAATTAGGCTCGACTCGACTGATGCATGACCCTTGTAGCAGGTAAGCCTTGAGCCAAAGTTTCAGTTCAAATAAACACAAATAAATCTGATGAATAGAGCTTTGATTTAAAAAACAAAAAACAAACTAAGAACAAACGTGGCTTTCTAGCTCCAATGTAAGTATGTCAGGCTCAGAACAAAAGGACACAAGTATTTAAGGTGGAAATGTCATGATGGGTTTTCTAAAGTTAAGCCCAAGATGCAGAACACTCACAGAGACACTGGTAAAAGTCCAAAGAGCTTATTTAATGACATAAGCACATGGATAATAACTGAAACAGTTCAGGCAGGGGACTGGTTCACTGGGGTCTGTACGGGGAACGGGAGATGGCTGGTAGCTGAGTTCATGTGAAGCTAAGCATTTAGCTTTAGGCTTAGCCTGGCAGTCCTGGGTTTGAGCTTCCAGCTCACAGCAGAGAACATCAGAGGAAAACACAAAGGATTACTCAGGCTGAGCTTCCAGCTCTTAGCAGGGAACAACAAGGGAAAATCCACGTGGGAACCTCTAGGGAAACTCCACACAGAAGTCTTCAGGCTTCATCCACGTAGGAATCTTCGGGTTGGCTCACCAGGGCAGATTAGCTGGTTAGACTCTCCTAGAGCTTCTGGCTTGAGACTAGTTTCCTGTGATGCAGCTCTCCCAGAGCTGCAGGCCAGAGACAGATTGCCAGAGGGACTGCTCTTCCAGAGCTTCACGAGGAGACAGGTTAAGCTCATCCAGAGCTTCACGAGGAGACAGGTTAAGCTCATCCAGAGCTTCACAAGGAGACAGGATTCCTGTGAGGCAGAAACAAGGAAGAGTTAGAATCTGATCTCACTCTAGAGATAACCAAGATTCTTCTGTCACAGAGGCTCAGGACGCTAACCAACAAAGATCAACACTGCGGCGTGGAATCAAGGTCAGGCAGGAGCTTATAAAGGAGAGGTCTTCTGATGAGAGGATTAGGAACAGGTGTGCAGGAAGGTTCCAGCTCCAGAAGACCCACGGCGCACTCTGCTGGAAACAGAGGGTAGTCTCCAGATCCCCACAGTAACTCAACCCTAAGGGAAAAACACAGAGCAGAAGAGGATCCTCGGCGCCCTCTGGAGGGCAAGCCTGAGGATCCTAACAGGAAAGACTGTCTGAAAGACGATTTTAATAAAATGTTTATTTATGATGGAACGGCAGAGTCTAAGTCAGGATCCCCTGCAGAGGGAGAACACACGTTAGTGACCACGTCTATCTGGCGGAGGATGATAATGAGTCACTAACCTGGTCTTATAGTTGAGTCTGTGGTCTGTTGGTTCGAGCCAGTCGGCTGCCAATAAGACGCGGCAGGCACTGCCAAGAGAGTCCCAGACACTGAAGTCCCAGAGGTTGGAGAACAGGCAGGAGATCAGAACCGAGCAGACAAAACAAGGCAGGATAATCCAGAAGGTGAAGCCAGGCCGGTGTCAAGGACATGGCTGCGGGTCAGAGCCAGGAGATCAGAGGTCCGAAGAGGTACTGAAGGGAAATCCAGGACGGTGTCGGGAATCAGTTCCAGGTTCGGTACACAGACAGGCAGAAATTCAGCAGGAGTCCGAGGACAGGTCAGGCAAACAGATTAGAGCGGGAACAAGCAGGCTCACAGGTCCAGAGGCAGAATGGGTCAGGATCAGACAATCAGGACCCAATCAGGTACGCTAGAGAACTCTCACCAAAGGCTTGAATAACCTGGAACTTATAACTGGTTAGAAGGCTGGGGAAATAGAGGCTGAAGCAGGTGGATAAGATGAAAGGTAATGAGTACTGGGCGGAGCTAGGAAAGTGAATGAAATGAATAATCAGACCAGACATTAGCGCCAAGATCATGACACAAGTACTTGTTTCATTCACTTTTCAACACTCCTCTTTGAGTTATACAAAATAGGTGGAGGTCTAAAGCTTATGGATATCAAAATAAGAATAAAAAAAAGAAATGAAAAGCAATACAAGAAATTAAAAATTTACCAGGAAATTAAACTATTTTCTGCAACAAAATGGAAAATATAGCTAAACACACAGATGTTTGATATGAGTTTGACAGGAGAAAAATAATGGCAAAATCCCATGCTGCCCTCAGTCAACAGGGTGGCATCTGTGTTGAGGCGACTGTCCCCTCCTGAGGCCAACAAGGCATTGGAGAGAACCGTGACAGGGTTTGTTAAAGGTTCAATGTCTCAGTGGAGCCCCCATCAGTTATACAGACAGACAGGTCCAGGGAGAGCAGCAAAGCCAGCCAACAGGAGCTGGACTCAAAGAGACTGTCTGGAGGACTGAATGCATTAGTCTCTATGTACTGTTATCAGGTGTTCGCCACAGAGATAACAAAGGATTACACGTGTTTGTAGATTATTTTTATGCAGTGGTGACCAGCTGTTTGGTTCATGTGGGCTGAGTTCATAAGACAGATAACAGGGAACCTTTCCTTGGCAAAGCTTGCCATTTCTAAACTGCTTGTAAAAGTGTTCAAATCTCCTGTTTCCCCAAACCATATAAATACAGGTACATTCTAGTTATGAGAAATTGACAAATACAATTTTTTTGTCCTAAATCTGTTTATTGTCTTACAGCTAATGAAAATTCATTATGTGAAACCAAAAGAGTATTTCTACACAGAGCAAATTTGACCACTGAAGCTATTTGAATACCTCAGCAAGCAATGCACATAATCAAAGTTTTCTGAGGTCCAGTATGAAGGTTTGCAGTTAGTGATTATTTTGGGGCAATCTACAGCACGTTGTAATAAAATTAAAATACCATTTTCCTGCCAAAATGATAAATAATAACAACTGTTGCAGTAAGCAAATCTCAGTAATTGTAGGCTACCATCAAGAAGAATAGACAAGCTTAGGGAAACTCAAACCAACCTACTATGCAATTAAACCACAAACTCATAGCCTGCATCTGGAGTCCCTTCCAAGAAATTGGTTCCTATGCTAAGCAATGGACTTGCATTAAAGTAGGCCAACATCTCTTTTTGAAATAAACTTATTTAATTTATCCTGTAATTTTTCTGATATTTCAAGAATCTTTTTGTCCTTTCCCTTAATTTTCTACCCTATATATATACTTTGGTTAAAAAAAAAGAAAAAAAGAACAGCTTCTTTAGAGATGAAATTTCTTAACTTGTCCTCCTTATGCTTACTGGTTGTTCAAATTATCAGTCTTTTTCACACTTGTGTAGGCCATGATGTGAGTGACTGTAACAACATGGTTCTGAATTATGTTTAAATCAATTGATCCTTTGAAATTGCCTGAGCCACTGAATTTTGATCTTTGACTAACAAAATCAATCATTTGCCTTTGCATCATTGTGTGTGAAAAAAAACTAAATTGATATAAGTTTAAATATTAAACTTTTAATGTATTGAAAAGTACCTCTAATGATTTTTGCCAAATTAGTTGAAAGTATTTAATTGTGCTGTTTGTTTAGTTCAGAGGATAGAAGAGAAAATTGACACACAACAAGGATAACTTTGCATGCTTCAATGTCTCCTCACTTCTTTCTTCCCAGACTTAATTACCTGTAAAACGCTTGCTTCAGGTCCTGCCTTTTGCATTGATTTTTTTTTCCCACTCTCCTTTTTTTGTCCGTTTCTTCGATCCTTGAAGGCAGCAGCACGCCTCACAAATGAAACCTGCTCCTTATGGAGGCTATTTATTCAGAGAAACCTCCTCTAAGTCTCTGGGACAGCAGTGAAAAGTATAGCCTCCCCCTCTTAAAGGTCACTCAGACTATCACACTGCTATTGTTGCTGTAGGCCCGATGGGTACATGTAAGTCAGAGCAGCATTTAAATCCTCCATTCATTAGGCTGCAGAGCCTGTGGCTTTGAATTTTAGCATTAAGGGACAGTATATGCAGCCTGCTGAACACTCTCTGCCCTGTAAGACGCTTTGCACATTAAGGAAGGATTGTGAAGCTCTCTCAGGCTGGAAAAGCAATTTAGTACATAAATGACACTGTCTTCTCACTGTGTCTTGTGTCACCTCATGATGATGGAACAATCCGTTAATCCTGAGTTATCTGTCACCCTGTTCATGGGTGTTGACAGAGGCACCAAATTGGTTCCAGCCGACTGAATACGTCCTGTCCTAGGTGGTTTTGGAAAACAAGGGCAGAGACCCTGTCCGGAGAAGAAAGGGAAGGAGCAGGAAACATAGAAATGGGATGATGTGTCTTGTTAAGATACAACACTTTGAAGAAGTTCAAAGAACATCTGACACTTGCATGTCACTCTAACTTATTCATACATTCTGTAGGTGTTTAGGTCAAAATCAAAGCCTCATTTTCTTTTTTTTCCACTTTAAAATACGCATTTTAAAGCATTCTAAAATCTTATTTCTGCTTTTATTGATCTCTGTAAATGTGCTGTTTTCCAGAGTGACAGCTCCAGTGACAGTGAAAGTGAGGACAACTTCATCGTGCTGCCCCCTCGGGACTACTTGGGCCTGGCCATCTTTTCCATGCTCTGCTGCTTCTGGCCACTGGGCATCATTGCCTTTTACTACTCTCACAAGGTAAAGGGCCCAGAGACCCCGAGCCTGTCATTAATTCTGATTGCACTGCGTTCTCTTTAAGGTCAGCAGGCACAAACGCTCAGACAAGTGTCTGCCGCAGCCCATTTTCCACCCTGTGACCCTGTTTGCAATTGTTTTCTATGACTGAGTACATAATTTCAAATAATGCACCAGGCATGCAAAAAAACATTAACAGTGAGGTCTTTTTATTGCCTATGAACGTGGTGAGAGAAATGGGTTTTGCGCATATTATTTTGAAGCTTTTATGTCATATTATTGAACATATTGTTCAATATCCGATATATATATATATATATATATATATATA
>NW_015151124.1:200544-207869 GCF_000732505.1 Cyprinodon variegatus
TAATATATATATATATATATATATATATTTAAATATATATATTTAAATATTAATTTAATGAAAACAAACTTTTGAATTTTGGAGGAAGTGTAATGAGACATATTATAACAATCTTATTTTCCTTCTAAAATGTTGTTTATTTCACAGAGCTAAAATGCTAATATGTTCACCTAAACTTGTGCATATGAAATATTTGAAATATATTTTATTGCATACAAAAAGGTCTGCTCACCTTAATGCACCCTAACAGCGTGTTACCACGAGTTGTTTTGTTGTCTTGTTGTGTCAACCTGTTTCTCTCAGCTGTCACTGAAGTTATCTGATTTTAAACTCCATCCAAACTGACTTTTAGTTTACCGAAATGCTTTATGACGTGTCATCAACCCATCACTACCATGGAGTAAAATGCTTACTTTCCCCCTCTTCATCCACATATCCATGCAGCAGCTGTGAACCTGTGTTTGTGGGGGAGGGAAGGTGCAGAGAGTGCGAGGGATAGGCAGAGGAGCAGAATCAGCACGTGGAAGAAGTTTCTCTTTGCTGTTTGCAGCAAAAAAAAAAGAAAGAAAAAAATCGATATTGGCCATATTTTGGCCCCTGTTGATTAATGAGCCAGATGTTTGATACATCGGCCTGCCGATTAATCGGTCCGGCTTCATTTCCCACACATTATGGTTCATAAAAAGTCAGATAATTATGGAAAAATATTGTTTTTCCAGACTTGCTACCCAGCCGTCAAAAAGTAGTATCCTGTTAATCCATCCTTCTGTCCATCAACCTGTCAGGCCTTGATCCATCCATCCATCAGTTGAATCATCTCACCATTACTCTGTTGATCTTTCATCCATCCATCCATCCTTTTATTTGTCAGTCTGTTTTTTCCTCTGTCCATTGGTCCTTCTGTTAAAATGTTTATCCTTTCATCCATGCAGGCATTACTCTGTGTTTCAGTCCAGTTCTCCTTCCATCCATTCATCGATCCATCCATGCATTGATCCTTAATGCAATCAGTCCATCCATCAGTCCATTTTAATTCATTTTAATTTCTTATAACAACCATGAAAACTGGCGTGTGAGAAACAAGGAATTTGACAAGAAAAGGTGTTTCTTGCTTAAACAGTGTTTTATCATAGCCTGATAAATGAGACTAAATGTGAGTTTAAATGTGTAATTTAGTCTGGCCCCAATGAATGAGACACCGGAAGATTGTTGATGAGAACAACCCGTTGTTGACATAGTAAACGTGACAGAAAGCTGGTGGGGGAGTGTAAACAAACAGCCTGTTGGTAAAACGGCGAATACGTCCTTCTTAAAAATGAATGAGCATAGAGCCTCTTCCTGCTCACGTTTCAACGAAAACCCCAAGACTAATCCTTCCAAAACTGATCCCAAAGCTGAGTCAAACGAGAAATGTTCAATAGTTGTTGCCATCTTCCTAGTTGTGTTTTATCCAGCGTCGCGCCCACTTTGCATCCAAATATTCAAAACACATTTCTGCGTTGTGATTGGCCCGCCAGTTCTAGGGCCTGGGGCATTGATCAAGGCTAGACCAACTGGCAGGGAAAAAGGATTTTGGCCGCTGGCGGGTGGGGCTGGTTTACCAGGCTAGTTTTACCACATGTACCCCATTTTCTGTTATTCAGTTATTAAGAGATAAAAATATAAGGGAACAAAATCTAATGCATCAGAACAATAAAAAAAAAAAGGTTCTATCTTTTCATTTATTCAATGACCAGAAAGACCAAACAACAGATTTGTCACTGTCAGAGGCATAATGACCTAATTGCTATGGTAACTAATGGCTCTGTAAGAGCATTTCTTGTTTTTTTCTCTTTTAACTGTGGCTTAACACCTACTCATACACTCTGTGCTGATGAGTAACACACAGCAGCTCATATCACTCTCTGCTTTGTTTTTTTAGACAGGCAAGGCCATCGCTAAGGGAGACTTCTCCAGAGCGGGAATGAGCTCCAGAAGAGCCCTGTTTCTGGCCGCCCTGTCCATTACGGTTGGAGCAGGGATGTACGTGGGGGTGGTTGTTGCCCTCATAGCCTACCTGTCCAAGCCTGGACATGTATAGCGCTTGGATCAACTGCTGTGGGGGAAGGGATCTGTTTCCCTGCATAAGCCTGTGTGAGGAAGAGAGGAAACGGTGCAGAGAAACATACCTAAACCATAAAGAGCAGAGGATGGAAATACTCCATGTGTGGATGGAGCATTACTTCAACCACATATTGATCCACACTTACTCTTTATTTCTGGTATGCAGCATTTCCAGCCAAAGGAAAAATAAAAAAAAATAAACAGTTGTACAAAAAAACACAACGATTTAAAAACTGAATTAAAAGAAAGATTACCTATCTCTATCCTCTTAGGCTTTCACAACAAGTGAATGTAAATTTTGGTGAATATGTTTATCCGTCTATCAGTGTCTCATCTACCTTGTAAATAGATTTATTGGTAAGCCTTTAGGAAGGTAGGCTTTATGGATTTTTTCCCCCCCTTTGGGAATAAAGCAAATACTGATCACAACACGAGAAGCAAGAAGACCACAGAGAAAAGATAAGAGGTAGGAAGAGTTAAATAACACAAATCTGCAAAACAGCAGACATGGAGGTTATTTGTGTCTGTTGTGTGCTGTACTTGGTCAATAAATGCATTTTGCATGAATAATGAAAGATCTTTCATGTCTCACAGTCCCTTATTTTCATCAGAGCAGCTCTGCAGGTGCACTGCCAAGAGAGGAAAAATGGGATTTGATAAAAGCCTGAATCCAGAATATTTTTGCCACCAAAATATGAGCTAATTGTGTTTTTTATGGTAATCAAACAGGAAACGATCAAAGAAAGAATTAGGGAATTGATTCAAAAAATGCCTCTGAAAATGTGACATCTCTTCTACCGTTATACCAGGTGCCATCCATTTAAAGTACTTTTTAAACTTTCTTAATGCTCTTATTTTACATATAGTAATGTCTGTTGAAAACCTCACATGTGCTTAGTGCTTTTTCTAAAGAAAAACATCTATTTAAAATGCAGCAGGTGTTCATCTTACACATTCTCATCATCAGCTTGATTTGTTTTTTAAATGAAGGTCAGGTTGTTATGTATTTAACATATATATGACTAGACATTTACAAAATATAATATATATTATAATATAGATATAATATCCTCCAGCAAGTTAAGCCTCCATTACTGACTGGGTATTGGACCATTTTACTTGGAAGAGTTTATTTAAACTCTTTGAAGTTTCTGGCATGGACGAGAATCGCAAGCAAAGTTGCTGAATTTCGGGTTTATGTTGGCCGCATTAAAGAGGCATGATATTATCCTTTTATATTGAGTCAAAAACCGGTTTCTGCGCATACTGTACTTGGTATAATTTGTAAATTTTTTATAGTTTGGAAACCCAACTGTCTCAAAGTATCAGCTGTGCAACTATTTAATTCTGGCACCTTCCACTGCAACTGAACTATACCTAGAAAAGGAAGATCACTCCCATTGAACAAAACCCAGTAATGGAGGATAACTGTCCTTATGCATGGTGCATTTCTGCATTTCTGCATGCATGTGCAGGTATTACAGCTGAAAATTTATTATAATTGTAGGAAATAGATAATTTCACACAGGTTTAGCTACAACTATGCCAACATTTGTAGCTGCACAAAAAATCCAGACCAAGGGGTGAAACAAATCGGTATGTTTAAAGTGGCACCCTAACGTGGGTCTTTGTCCAGCAAACCTGATTTAAAAGATAATTTATCTCCTCGATAAGTCAACACACTTTTCAGGAGCCCTAGACAATCAGGACTATAGAACTAGAGAAACTTCTCACCAAGGTCTTTTTATTTTTGGGTTGTTCCTTCATTTTTTTGTGATCTTACGATGAAAATTTGCATCTGATCGTTGAATATTTGTAAAGAAAAGAGAGGACCCAAAATTAATATCTGAGATGTGCCCATAATGAGTTGAAACAAATGTCTGACTGTGAATGCATATGGGAATTATAAATTTGCAGCTCAAATAGCAAATCCTGAAACAAGAAATTTGCATCTAAACATTTATGATGCAAAAATCCTTCAGACAGTAATTTAGAGACTTAAAAACAAGTGACATGGGTCACAGTCCTTCATCACCATTTTCTTAAACACACATGAGCATCTGTGGTTTACGTATAACTAGAGAGAATTCTACTTAAAGCCTTAGCTTTAAAAAGTAGTATAAGCTTTAATAAGTAGTATTTTTTTGGGGTTAATAAATAAAACCAATTTTCTCTTTAGAGTAAAGAGATACTTAAATCCAGACAAAGACATTTAGAGCAGCCATCATAATTCTTTGATGGAGCGTTAAACCCTGAGGGGAGTAACCCTTCCCGAAATAAAAGTGCTTTCATTCACTTTTAATGGTGGAATAGATTACTGAAAGGCTTGATAAATATGTTCCAGCTCATACCCTCTCCAAGTCACAGATTTTTTAGCCTTTGGTTATTTTTGAAATGTTTCTCCATTTATTAGATGGTAAAAATTCTGACTGAAATTAGCTAATCTTGCTCTCATAAATAGCATTGTAATTTAGCTATTTCTATGTTTTTATTAACAGTAGCAGCATATATATAACAACAGGATGAACAACAGTATACAGTATAGAATATAAACACATTACAGATTAATTTCTAAACTAAATGAAATAGAAAAATTAGATAGAAGGATTACTGATTTTTGTATTAAATGTGAAATTGAAAAAAGTATAATATATCATATTTAGCATTGCAGGGAAATACAAACATTATTGGAAGAAGTAAAAATTAGCATTCAGAATATGTAAAAAAAATCTTACCTTCAACCCCAAAAATATTGATATTCAGCTCATATCCAGGTAATCTCAAGATAAAAAGACTTACAAATGTCCTGATTTTTATCGGCACAAAGAAAAATTTCACTAAAAAATATTTAAAAGACCAAAGGTCAGTGAATAGCTTCAGATTTATCTCCAAGCCTACCTTAAGAAAAAAAATCTATATTGTAAAACATCAAGAACATAAATTCAATCAAATAGGGAAGCCTTTTATTTTATACACAGAAAGAAAGGATTTGACATATAATGGAAATGTAATATAATAAATATCATGAGTAACCACCAATAAAGTTTCATGAAAGGAAATCAATTAAACTAGAATTATCTAAATTTCCAGGGTTTTATCAAATAAAATGTAAAGGTTAAAAAAGTAAGATGGATGATTTGAGTTAGTAGTTATTTTATGCTTAAGGTTTTTTTTTTCATATTTCAGAAACAATAATAAAAATATGAAGAAAAGCAAGGTTAAGCTCTATTCTAATGCATATGAAGATACCTGCTTTTTTATTGAATTTTATTAGGATTGCTAATGTTTAGAAGGCTACAGCTTACAAATACTGTAGCATCTAAACTTTACTAATTACAATAAACTTTTCTACTTCTAAAACCTACCTCTAAGTTTTTAATCTGAGGAAGCTACAGTACAGACTGGTGGGCCTCACTTCAAGCTTTTATTCAGCTTGGAGTTTTTTCAAGCTTAATAAACGTCAAAAATTATTAAAAGAATGATTTGCCAATGGTTTGTGCAAATTCATTTTAAATTCATCTTTGATTGTATTATGGAGCAGATGTCGAGGGAAAGTTTACCTTTAGCATTAGAACAGCCACAAACCAATGTATTGATTTTTGTTTTACTGTTGCACTTGCAAGTCTGCGCTTTAGCTGGCATGCCTCTTTAATGTCTCTGGGCATCACTCATTGCTAAGCCTCTAGGTGACTTTTGCTGCCAGAAGCAGGAACAAAGGATGTTCTCAAAAGTCAGGATGTCAGAACAAAATGAAAGCAGCACTTAAGGACTCCAGCACCGGGGGGAAACTGCCATGCATTTTCCGTTCTCTTACTACACCTGCTATCCAATCAAAGCACTCACCTCCAACGCTAGAATATTTAAAATAACTCTGTGATCCTTTAGTCCCCACACAGTTTTGCCAAGGAAAGCTGGATAACTCAATGTGAGAAAGAATTGCTCCTATCCATCTCAAAAACAGATATAAACTGTATTTTCTATTTAAAGATAAACCTACTATAGAGTATCACATGATACAGGGAAACAAACGAGAAGATAGTCTCCTAAATCTATATCTTTTGTAGCCTCCCTTCAAGCAAAGCACTAATGCACAAAATGCGGGTCGATAAGGGGGTAGACGGGGGCGAAAGAGCCACTCTCATCAATGGGAGCTGTATGGGGTGTTGGAGTGGGCTCACTCTGCAAGAAAGTGCAGGGCCTCGCTTGTTTTTTCTCTCCCTCGGTAGATAGGAAGCATCTCCCACGCTTGCTAGCACTCACAGCATCAATCTCTGGCTCAGACCACCAGAAGCAAACCGATTTTATTAGTCATCCACCCCCATGTGAACAAAAACCTTCAAAGAGGCAGTAGCAGGGTGAATGTAAACGCTATATTTCTTAAATGCAGTCAGTAAAAGTTATTGTTTTAAAATCCACTTTAAGTTTACTGCTCTAACTTTTTAAATCTTTCTAAACACAATATCCTATCCTTAACTAGCAAGTGAGCTTTTTCCAAGCTAAATTGTGTAAAAAACAAAGTGACAATATGGCCTATATCTTTTAATGTAAGTCCATCAAGTTCACAGAGACTTCCAGGATGTACTTGGCCACAAGATAATCTCATTTTGGCTTTGTAAAGGATTGCAAACCATGATAAGATGACTTTAATCTGATCATGCATTTCTCCGATCAGATATGTATGAAGGATTGTCATCTCACTGCAGTTCAAAAATCCCAAACTAATTCTAATTCATTAATAATAATAATAGAAGTCCAAGCTACTGCAGAAAATTCAGTAAAGGTTTAGCAACTGATAGTTTAGGGGGTCTGTTTAAAAGCTCAGCAGTTGTAGTTTGGAAAAGCGTCAGAAAAGGGTTTCACTGAGATACTCAACTGTCTAACAATCCAGAGCAGGGACAGGTGTTAGATTTTTCCCCCCCGTAAGGTTTAAATGGAGAAAATTATTGTACACAGATGATAATAAAAGGTCAGACTGCATTCTGACCAACTGCATTCAAAATCAATATTAAAAGGCATCAGCTTTCTAAAGAAAGCCCACTTAGTGAAGTGACATCAACAAAAACCAGCATAATAGTTTTTGAAGGAGTTAAATTCAGTAAGAGCATCTAAAAGCTGTGGTGGAAGTCAAGACATGTGTCTATTGATATTAGAGCTTATGGATCTCAAGGTAATTTTCTAGAACAAGCAACTAATCCTTTATATATATATATATGGAAAAATAA